>NC_069145.1:75421530-75564043 GCF_943734635.1 Anopheles cruzii | reverse complement strand
CCGTTGCGGTAGGTCATCGCATTCAATCTGCTTGTTCTGGGGCCGCTCCAGGGCCCGGACACGATCCGGAGCTCGGAAAGAAGTCGGAAAATGTAGATCAACGCACGCCGGTTAACAGAACGTGATTGATGAGTGCGTTGCCCTCGGCCATAAAGGTCAGTGTTTTTTTTTTTTTGGGGGGTTCGGGATTGTGCCAAACAATCATTACGTAAACAATATAAAAAAAAACCAAACCATGCCGCCACACGCGCCACAAAGCGTGAATAGCAGGACTAACGGACTCGGCCCGTGACCTTATTTTAAATTTTCCACATCTCCATGCCCCGTGGAACCCTTTTGGGCCGGTCGGCACATAATAAGGTTCACCGCCGGATTCGGGTTCACCTGATTGGCGGCCACATCTGGTGGCAGCATTTGCCCGGCGATCTTTGCCCCGGTGGCTGGCCCTCTCTCATTGAAAGCATAAAGAACATTGAGCGCAACCCCTCCAAAAAAAACGAGGCCCCGTATCGAAACATCAAGTGCACGGGGCACACCGGTTTCGGCAGAGGCCATACGGTGGCCAATCTGCGCTTGCTGTGTGAAAAAGGGAACGGAACGCAACCGGTATCGGCCCGACGGGACGGCACGGGACGTCGATGAGACTGGACTGTGTAATGTAGGTTAACAGCGTACAAATCGCCCCGAGGGGGCAGCGAGCATGCTTGTTGTTGTTGTTTTTTTTCCCCTTGGGTCCGTAGGAAGATGCTAACAGAGTCCGGGCGCAGAGCAGCCACGCCGAGACAGCTGGAGCGGGAATAAAAGCTGGTGGCGCCGGTCTCAAGTGTCTGAAGGCCCCCGGGGGCCTCCGCTCTGTGGGAAGACCCGACTCACAACAATGTCTCCGGCGGCGTCTGGGTCGCTGCTTTTTTCTGTCTCTTCAAATTGGTGTAGGCCGTCCCGAGGAACCAGCGCCAGCAGCAGCACACCGGCGTCAGCGTAATGAAGGGTCTCCACTGAATGAAAACGACGACATTTTGATTTCGAGTCCGATTTTGAAGTCTGCTGGTGGAGCCGCTGGATTTCTCAAAGGAGAAACATTCTTCACATTAGATACCAACCTGTGCAGGAGGTTTTGAAGTGGAAGTCGCATGAAAGCGGACGTAACGAAAGACTTCTGTGCTTTGGTACTCGTTCGATGTGTACTAAATTGCGCTGATGCCGTTGCCATGTCATTCTGACGTACCTTCGACAACCAGCTGTCTTCGACTTTCGTGGTTATGAATTCTCTCCAAGCGACCAATCTGTCGACGGAGAATATTATTTGGGTGTTATCACTGGGGACAATTCTTCGTTCAACTTCCTCTGGGGAAAAAGAAATGCATTATTTTCTCGGTAGATGGATTAAGTGACCGATGTCTCGTAAAGTATCGACACACAAGTTATGCTCGTTTCCAAACTGATACTTCACCCGAAAAGAATGTCTATCGGAGCAACGGACCTAGCTATCCACCAGAAACGGTCAGAATTGACCACCAGGAGAGGTGTTTTGTTCCATCCACACACGTCTAAAGTGACTCGCCAAAGACTCCGGAAGCTTGGTTGGAAAGTTTTATTAAGGAGCTTTCACCAAGCGTTTATCACCTTTTTCGCGCATTGCAAAACTTCCTGGTTGATAAGAAATTAGACTCAAGAGAAGACTATACAGATTGCTAGAGTTTTTCGTCCATAACGACCAAGAAATCTATAAGAGAAGGATTTTGAAGCTACCTTCAAAAAGGCAACAAATTTTACACCAAACACTGCATTTTCGAATCGAACCATCGGAAACATTTTAAATAGAGTTTGGAATTTCACGCAAAAGTAAACGATTTCTCTTTCGCCAATCAAATATTTTTACATTACATTTTGGTGATCATTTCGTTACCATTTCGCAATAAACCCTGCCCAGATCGTTCCGCAACCAATATTATTCGGCGGACTTAGTACCATGACATGACCACGACGTATTTTTGATGTACTTTCAAACGTTTCAACTCCTGTCGTTTCGCTCGTTGCAGATGCATCTAACGATGAAACTGTCACTGATGGTGGCGCTCCTGCTGGCGAGCACGGCCGGCCACCGGTTGCCCCTGTCGGACTCGATTCTGGACATCATCAACACGCGGCACGTCGAGCAGATACTGGCCGAGCGGCGGGCGAATGCGTCGCGCGAGCACGAGAAGCGTTACATGGTTCAGAACGACCTGGACGAGGACGTCACCGAGGACGGGGCCGACCTGTACCAAACGCCCGAGGTGGCGATCGATTTCGACTTCAACGGACGCCGCCAAGGTGGTGGCCGACCGCACCACCACACGCTGCCACCGTACAACGAGTCCAGTGAGGGTGGCCACCATTACCACCACCAGCCGCAGAGTCAGCAGGGGCAGGGTCAGCAGTCGGATCTGCTGACCGACATGCACGCGTACCGCGGCGACAAGCTGCTGAAGTCGAGCAAGAATGCACTTCTGGTGACGCGCAAGGAGTATCTGAAGAAGGACTGGTGCAAGACGGAACCGCTGGTGCAGCGGATCCGCGAGGAGGGCTGCCTCAGCCGGACGATCGTCAATCGGTTCTGCTACGGCCAGTGCAACTCCTTCTACATCCCCAAGTCACCGAAGCGCAGGCGCCACGGCGGTGGCGGTGGCGGAGGCAGTGGCGGCGGAGGCAGCAAACCCACCCCCGGGAGCTACTCGGTCGGGCACCACCGGAACCATTCGCCGCGCGACTATCGGGAGCGGGAGGTGGACCTAGACTTCGAGGACGAGGACTTGACGGGTCCGTCGTTCCGTTCGTGCGCCTTCTGCAAGCCGAAGAAGTTCACCTGGGTGACGGTGACCCTGCGCTGCCCCTCGCTCGTGCCCCAGCTGCGCCGGAAGCGCATCCAGCGCATCAAGCAGTGCAAGTGCACCGCCGTCCCGCTCCACTAGGACCAGCTACAGAGAGAGAAAGAGAGAGCCTCGCTGGAGTGCTTTCGGCCAACGGGGACCTGTTGTAAGACTTGCGCCACGTTGTTTGTTGGTGGTGCGACACGTTACTAGATTATGATTTGATTAGTATGACGTGGGAGAGCATCCTCGTGTGTGTGTGTGTGTGTGGGTGTGTGTTTGCGTACCATTACCATGGCACCGGACAAGACATGGCGCTGCGATAAGTTGTAGAACTTTCCCAGGAATAGCAGCTCGAGTGAAGCTGGAGTCACTGAACTACTTACGCGAAAATGAGGCGAAATCCAAGAATGGCGTCCTGTCCGACACGAACGAACGAACGAATGGCCTGACAGTTGCTTTGAGGGAGGGTTCTTCAGAATCTGCCAGAAGTGGACCAACGTCTCTTCGGTTGCCCGGCGGCGTTTGGTGTGTCGTTGGCCAACTTTCCATTTTGAGCCATCTCGCCCGAAACCGGCAACCGAAAGACGGTACCCTCCGCGACACTCCCCGCGTGTTCCGGATGCACCGTGTGCGCATGTGTGTGTGTGCGATTGTGGAGGCTGCCAGAGTGGGAAGGTGGTAATTTTCGCCATTTCGTTTGAGGTGGTGCGTGATGAATGGTGGTGCGTGGCGAGCAGCGCCGAGCCGAATATGTGGGCACTGGCCACCGAGGGTTCGAACCGGGTGGTTCGAGAATCTGCCTTTCGCGAACCGCGTCCGGAACTGGAGAGCAGCTCCGAGCAGCTGCGCTTGTGGCGCTTGTCTCAGCTCAGCTCCCTTCGGGAAGGCCCACGCTCCCGCTCCCGAGTAGGTTGGCCAGCTCCAGCTCCGGTACGCACGTGACGTCGGCCATCGGAGCTAGAGATTCATTCATTAGCTCGACGCGGGCCCGGTCCTGTGGTGAATGAGCGATCGCTTGCGACGTCGCGCTAAATGCGCTCCAAATTGGAGAGCTTCGCCAGACACCCAAACGCCCATGAACCGCCGGAGGACGCCCTGACACATCATCTCGGGTGTCTCTCTGATGTCATGCCCCACACGCTGTGACGACGACGACGCCGCCGCCGCCGACAGAGCACTAGACGAGAGACGGGCCAGCCTAACAAGTGGGCCGCCTCGTGGCGGTTGAAGATGGTTCTCTATGACCCAGCACCAGCACCCCGCGTCAAGGTGTCCTCTGAGGCGAACCACCGACCGACCGACTTCGATGAGATAATCTTCGTGTGAAATCACACACACACATGCGTCACATATATTACACATCCTGTGTGTGTGTGTGCCGGTTGGTTTGTTGAATAAATTAGTTATGATTGGGTTAGGCGCGCGCGACGCGATGCAGCCGTCCGCAGAGGGGGCCGGGCCGGGTCCGCGAGATGTCACCAGAATCGGGCCGAAATCGGGTGGTGTTAATTATGGACACGGCACCGACCGGCCCGGGGGGCCCGACGGCCCGGCAGGGTATCCGATTTCCTCCGTTCGCCAAAGAGTCGCCGCGAGACGCAATAGTTGCCCCGCGTGCGCGTAAGCTGGAAAGGCCGCCGAGCGCACAACAATGAGTCACACCTTTTTTGCGGGGAGTGCGGGGAGGGGGGACCAGGGCCAGGGTTTCTGCGTCGATCTGGAACGTCCTCCTGGAAGGTATCGATCGCCGCGATCGCCGCCACGGTAATAGAGATGGTTATTGGGTTTAATGAAGAGACCGCGCGATCGGTCAGCCGCCCGATATCCCCGCGGAATCACCGGCTCGGGGATGAATCAGCGCAGCGCTGCGCTAATATCCGATCGGTCGTCGCAGCGATTCTCGCCGGCCTCGGCCTGTCACTGACGTTTGATGTTGGACCGGATCAAATATCGCACCATCACCGATCACCGGTGGGAAAGAGGAAACAAAATCGAACATAATCCTGTCGGACACTTTCTACCCTCCTGGGGCTGACCGCAGCTGACTTTTTCGGTAGCATTTGAAGTGCCGATGACGAAGAGGTTAGGAATTTGACACCCGTCACCGGCAGGACCTGCCTGGAAGGAATCCCAACCGCACACAGGCACACACACCCGGGGGGCTCTCGACACGGACGCTCGGATGCGGAGAAGGATAATAATTATAAACACATTGATCGCTGATGAAACAAGATGATGATGAAATCGTAACCACCTTTCTAGTTGTAGTGCAAAAAACAAACAAGTAAAAAAAAGAAAGTATTTATTGTACAACGGCGGGTGAGTGTCCGGTGGACACCACCCAGGAGGCGGCGGGGCCAGTGCCAGTGTTGTGGGCCAGCAAACGATCGATTTATAAAAAAAAAACCAATATTAACCAGTTCAAGAGGGACACGAACCATACAAAGAGTAACGAGGAAGTACCAGATAGAGAGAGAGAGAGAGACCAGGATGTTGGGATGCTGTGGTTCCCCTCGAAGTTAGCCCCCCCGTAAGTCGAATGCCATGTCGAATTGTGTTGCGTTATGAGTGTGTGCGTGTGTGTTTTTTTATTGTAAATTTTAAGTCACATATTTATAAAAACCTACCTTGACACCTACCTTCTAGTACTTCTCTTCGACGAAACAAATCCCAACAGTATTGAAAGCAACAGCAGAGAGAACGAGAGAGAGATAAGGCGCCCCACGGAACAAGAGAGAGAGAGAGAGTGAAAAGAAAGTAGAGGATCGCAACAAGGACCTGCCCGATCGATCCGGTTCGATCGGCGCCATTTCGTCCGATTCGACCGAAATTTTTCGTTCCGTTCGCAAAGCAAATAATTCGTGTTATGGAAATAATTTTCCGCCGGAAAATTAGCAATTTTTTCCAGTAACAACAACATACGCCGCGTTTCCGGGGCAACCGGGTCGCCGATTGCGTAGCTAGTGTTGCTTTGCATTGACTTCTCTAACACTCCGCGAACTCGTGCCTGAGGTCCGGTGGCCAGGGTCGCGGAGAGTGCGGGACGAACGGACCGTGAAATAACCGTCTAGACAACGCGACCGAGCGCGTCGTCCGGCACAGTCGTCAAATCATATGTTCCTACCAGTATATTGTAATATTAATTAGTGATCGACGCTGCGGCCGCCGCCGCAGCCGATTTATAGGAGTTAGGAGTTCGTCCCGGGCACAGTAATTGGAACAGTTGTTGTTTTTGTTCTCTGCTGTGTGTGCTTGTGGTGCAGCCATTAAACCTTAAAAGGGGTAGAAAATGTAACGCAAAAAACAAAAAAAAAAAAAACAAAACGAAATCCCAACCTCTGAGGTCCACAGCACAGCCCAGCAGCTGTGGTTTGGCCGTGGACCAGCCCCATTTTGGGCCCGAGCGGGAGAGGGGCGCGTGTGAAGCGCAATTAGCGCACCCATCCCGGGTGAGATCTGTCCGCGTGCCACGTGCTGCTGTTGGGCCGCACAGATGATGATGATGATGATGATGGAGCAGAAATCACGTGGCCAGGAGTTATCCGTTTAAAGGTACGATGAAAGCTGTGCTTGGACCAATATGGGCGCATAAAAACGCAACCATCAAGTATTGATGCTCATGCTCAGAAGCCCACAGAAAGAAAGAGAGCATGGTCCCATGGCAGATTGACCCGGAACCAGAGACAGAAACAGAGAGAAAGAGAGACAGAGAGAGAAAGTAGAAAGCTAATTTAATCTAAAACTGAGCAAGCAAACGCACTAATAAATGTTTCCATAAAACCGTACAAGAGTGGCCAGTGGCCGTGTCTTCGATGGAAGGGGCCGAAAATGGGCTGGCAGAGATTAGAGAAGTGTTAACGAAGCTGTGAGACCCGAGAGCCCCGGCTTAGATGACACAATAGAACAAGAACAAAACACACACACAAAAAAGAGTGGAACGTGAAACGGAGCATTAATAAAACCGAAATAAATAGCGCAAGCTCAACCCAAGATTTATCTGTTTGTCTTCGTGTCTGGCCCGCAAGGATTTGTCTGGCAGACGTAGCGCCACGATTAGGCGATTACGGCACGACCAGTCGGCCCGGCCGGTTCGGGAAGTGGATCCGTTTGACCGATTGGTCCCTCTGCTGCTGGCCGGCAAAAACGGTTTCATTTACCTACTTAGCGATTTCCGAACAACAACCGTGCGAAATCCGAAAAAACCCATAATCTTGGAGGGCCTCGTTTTTGGTATAACAAACATTCGACACCATTCATCATCCGACCGGCCCGTTTCGGTGTTTTTGTTTCAAATAATTGTTCGCAGATATCGGCAATTTTACGACTTCCGAAAAGGTGTCCTCTTGCTCGTCCATGCCCGGCCACTGGCCAAGGTGGATCACAAAACCCAACGGAACCCGAGCTACTTATTAAATAATAATACGATACGAGAAACGCCAATGAAGACAGCGCAAACAAAGTTTCGAGATGCGCCGGGCCGTTGAAAAATCGGACATCGGGTGATCCTGGCCACGGCCAAAAAGGAGAACGGCCTGGGAGGCTCGTACGCGTCACGCAAACAAAAAAGGAAACGAAGGCACCGAACACAGGTCTCGCAGGTCTGGAGCCTTCGAGCGTGGCGCCTAAATTGCGAAACCGGCCCGGCGCTTATAAAACATCTGTCCATCTGTCTTCCGTTCCGATGCCGTGTGTGTGTGGCTGGTTTTTTTTTGCGGTACTTTGTTTGGCCGAGGTTCCCATGAGTGCGGTTTGGCGAGTGTTTACCAACAATTCTGCGTCACTCTGCGGTGCAGGACTCGAGACCCTGGACCCTGCTGGAACCAGTGACCGAAGGGTAAACATGCCACAGCCAAAGTGGCACAATCTCTCACATTTTATTACATAACTTCATGGGTTTTGGTTCGAAACCTTTGGCTCCGAGTTGGTAGTAAGATGACCGAGCGAACCAACTTTTTTAGTTAATTAATTAGTAACATTAAGTTTTGATTGGTGGTGAGAAGGGTTTCTCACTCAGCGTTTAAACTGCTAATTAGACGTAATGGACCCGCGCGATCATAACGTTTTATGGGCTAGAGTTCTAGTTTGTAAATATGGCACAAACAGATTGTCTTGCTCCGACTTTATGGGGCGTTATCAATTCGATTCAATTATGCTGTCGTAGGAACGGAAGGAACGAACAAAGTGTCTGGTGCAGTGCATTAATTTTTCGCTTCATCAGCGCCACCAGCGACCGATGGCGGAGATTACTGCACCGATATCCAATAAATACCGATTTTTACTACCCGTTCTCGGTTCCATCCCTGTTCGATGGCGTTCGTACATTTGGCCGATGTGCATCCGCGGTGAAAAATCAACTGCCAACTGTCTCATGCATCTCGGGAAGCTGCCATTCTTAAGGCGGCCACCACGGCAAAAGCCAATTTTACATCAGCTGAATCAATGGCGAACTTGTCTTATCACTTTCGAAGATTAAATTTGGTCGCCTCGGGCACGGATCAGAGGTGAGTGGAATTTTTTAGATCGAGCATGTAGACGAATCGCATTCGGAGGACAATTTGGCTGTCTGCTCGCTGTGTCTATTTCGCACGACTGGCTACGAAATGTTCTTGTTTTGCGATTTTCTACCAGCGATCGTGCGACCGACGCGACAGTCTGTTGCTGTGCCCTGTAGTGCCAGTGGCGGTTACAATGGCTACACAGTTTATTTAGTTTCCAACTTTGAAAAATTCTAATAAAACAAGGACAGCAAAACACAATTTGCAGTATTCACAGCGCCGGGTGGCCAAATTTGGCGCTTTATCGATGAGGTCGAAAGCAGAGCGTAACGCCGTTTTCTAGCACCGCAAACACAATTTCCGTCTCGTCCAGCGAGCCGAGCCGTGGAAGTAGCTTCTCATCTAGCGACTTTACAACTTCGTACGTTCTGGTGTCATCTTCGAACTCGTTTATCCTCACCAGGCCCCAACGGCTCCCGCGCAATTTGGGCGTCTGGGAACGGCTGGTGAGTGATTTGGTCGCCCTCTTCTGGTGGCGCTTTTTGCGTTGCGAATTTTCGATGGCATCAAGAATAAATGCTGCATAGCAAACGGGAGTCAGTGTAAATTACGAAAACATCACCGTGTTGCAAGGAGGCAAATACTCACTCATTTCGTCAGGAGAAAGTTTCGGGTCCACCAACTGGGAACGGGACTGTGGGGGTTCGTTATTTTCCGTTTCGGCGGGTTTCAAAGATTCGGACGATTTGAATACAGATTCGGGGCTGACTAGCTCCAGATCTTCCCTGGGCATGGGATGCTGTCGCGAAGCAATCCAGCGGTCAATTCCGTATAACACCGATTCATCCAACGTCGGACCGAAGAAATGATGACGCGCTTTTGAAATGATGCTGTGGCGTGGTAAGCTTCTTGCCCTGGCCGGGCTACCAATCGACGGTTCGGAAGAAAGCATTTTTCTTGTGAAACGATGTTGAATTTTGTGGAAAACAAGTTTCGACCCGGTCAGCTCAATAAATTATTGCAGAAGAATTGGCATCGCTGCCAATATGTTTGCTACATGAATAGAATGTTTGCTACGATGTTGATTGAACTCATCAGCATCGCTATCGTTTCCATGGTTACTAGCTTAGATTCATAGTTTTACGTTCGTTTCATAGACCATAGATTCATAGTTTTACTTTGAATTAATCGTTTGCTGATAATTATTATACAGAAAAGGACGAAAGGAAGCGATTGAAAATGCATTCTCCAGCGGCAAAGCTCAGCCGAAGCTTTTAGCCAAGACACAAAGACGAACGATGCCATAAAACATGCTTTACTATAAAAACGCAAAGAAGCGCGCTGGCTTGGGGAAAATGCTCCTCCGTAAATCCTCGAAATTGGGAAATTTGATGCTTACAGAAGAAAAACTTGCTTTCGTGAAAATTCTACCGACGTAGAATAATGAACTGTTATGCAATGTGATATTTTGGCCCTCTTATTTGAAGTAAATTGATTTGGGAAATGGTTTATTTACAGCACCTGCTCTGGTTCGGTATGGAATATGTTTGGTTGTGAATTCAATTTTAGTATAGTTTGAACTATATTTATTTTAAACGTAAATAAACAGTAGTTCATGATACTGTTTGAATGATGTTCAATACCAAAAATACGTGTTTGCCTTTTATCAGAAGTCGCCCTTTTAGGGGCGTAGAAAACCCTAACAAAAGAAGGTATGTTTTTATACCGTGATGATTGCATATTTCACTTCAATCACGGCTGAATATTATGTGAAAATTCCTCTGTTTCGATGATCGAAGCACTGAAAGTGATTATTACACCATGCAAAAAGTGTCATTGAAACGGTTTTTGAATAGGTGGCTCAAATAATAGCCATTTTCAGCGCCACTGGTCCATGGAATAGTTTTCACTTTTCCTCCGATGCCTTGTTACGCAACAAACAAAAGTTGGCCCCACATAAAATAAAATGGGGCTTCAAAACCCACTACACGGGTAAATGTCACCGGGGTTTCTGTTCGGCGTACTGCAAAACGCGAACCATTGTGGCCGCGGGTTCGTCGATGGCGAAAAATCGATACGTTGAAGTTGGAATGAAAATTTTCGGTCCCAAACGGCCATAACGCCTCGCAACATGGCGCAATGGCAAAAGTTCTTTCGTACGCAAACGCTCCGCCGTTCGGTTGTTCTTGGTGTGGGGGAGCCACGGGGGAGCACTGCTGCCGGTGCACGGGGGGCACACGGGCCACGAAACGGAACCAGAATGTATCCATACCAACGGGGGGCCATTCCTGCTGGTTGCTGTACATAGTATCATCACAGTAGGCGGAGTTTAGACAAATGTTCAGGTGGCCAACGGCGTGTGCTGGTGTGCGCTGGGCTTATGGCCACCAAGGACACGGCCGCCGTCGGAGTTGTTGGGGTTGCTGAGTTTGAGTGGGTGTTTGGCGAAAATTAGTCGGTAGGTATTAGAACGGAACCCGAGTGCCTCACTGCGGTCCGTGAATCGGAGCTTTCGGGAGAGTTTCTTGAAAAATATTGCTAAGAGCTGCACTTGTTAGGGCTAATAAAGATGCTTTGTACAGCTGGGAGGTACTGAGTAAGAGTTTTTAAAAGCATTCAAACAACCTTTATTAGCTAACGTGTTGAACATAGTCTAGAGCTTTCCATGACAATATCTGACGAATTCTTTAATTCGAACATCAAGATACATTACAATAAATTACTTGGATGGTTTTTTTACATATGTCTTATTCTTATTAATCATTATTAAATATAAAAGTAATAGTCACAGCTCCAATCCAATCTTTTATTGGTCTTTCATGCATTAAAATATTTATAATGTAACGAAGAATAGTATCGTTTGCCGAATCTATAATAATAATTGCAATTACAATTGCGCCCAGGTACCAAAAATGATTTTCCAATTTCTATGATTTATAACCCTGACTTCCAGTTCGATCCAGCGGAAGCTGATAAAATGCCTTTTTCCGCATGGATGACCGGTCGGTGAGGGAAACTCCTAGGTGTCCCTTTACCGATACAATGGCACATCCATGGCGTTGGCGCATTGTCACTGGTTGCGATGGTGTTTAAATGCTACAAAAACGCAACTCTTTCATACATAACCGGGTCCGGAATGTATTGCACAGGCTTCAATCGCGACCAAGGCAATGAATACGGCCTTGGTGCGAAAAGGATATCCGCACACGATATACTTGTCACTGGCGCTTCTTCACTCCCGCAAAAGGCCCCTACCATTTAAGACTGGGGCTCCTCCATCACATTCTTTAGTGCTTGAGTTACCGTTAAGTGACTGTTTGAACGACTTTATTAACTTCCGCCGATCCGGCCGAGCCGAGAAAGATGCGAAGAATTTTGTCAACATCGACCCCGCCCGCCAGGACGATGGGAAACCGACTACGGCCGACGAGATGCATGACGCATGATTCCCCTTTTGCGTTTGCGATGGGCCACGCTTCGGTATAAATCAGGTGGAAAGTTATTACTCTCCACGTTGGCGTTGGCGATGGCTTGGCAACCGGGGCCCTGTCGGGAATGAAGTGGCAATAAGGTAGCGGCACCACTCCGCGCCAAGCGACTTCCGGGCAACGAGGTTCCGGGGGACGCGTTGGACGCGTGTCGGTTTGCGATCGACCATGACCGAATGGAACGAGAGATGGGAAGATTGCGGACCTTCACAGGACTTGGATCGACTCTGGGACGCTGGCTGCGGGTGCTGTGTGCGGCACTGAAACAAAGTGTGGATTAAAACGTCTGTGCACGATAAGATAGCAGCGTAATATGTATGTGTTTATGGCCTACAAGCGTTCTCTACTGTGTAATGATTTATTGCAGTTATGGTTGGGCTCTGTTGAAAGCATTTACGCTTTCAAACGCTTTTTGAGCCTCGCACAGAACCAGAACATGTTATGTAATATGCATATAGGTGTCTCATTGCTACATACACTCTTTGCAATAATTGTTGTATTTTAGTTGAAAGCAGTTTTCATTCGAAAGAAAACTTCAATGATCCTTGATTTAATTATTGAGTGTAAAACAATATTTCTTCAACGCCATGACAAAGAAATAACGAACTTTCCAGAACATTGATTTTCTTCCACAGAATGAGGCAGAAGCTACCATTTGAAGTGGCCACACTGGCGAATAGAACGTTTGTGGTTGTAAAAGAACCAAAAAAACGAGAAAGTATTCGTTAGGCACGGCAAACAAGGAACGCAACCGACGGTTACCGCACAGTGTTTACCAACAAAGTGTTTGATAAAGACAATTTTGTTGACCGAGTTTGATGAGAAATGCGCGACAAGACACGTCGGGCTCATGTTACGCACCAGCGCTTCATCGAATGTTACTTAAGACCCAAAAAGTAGTCGGGCACGTTTCAGTACATACTGCACTGGGGCTCGGTACTGCTGACGGTTCAGCAATGGGAGGTGAGCTTTAGTTATTTCAATCGTGAACGAATGTCCAGCAGATTCTGTCTTGTCCCATTCATAGGGCTTGTTGCTTGCATCACGCCTCTGTTGGTCGCTGCAGCTTGGCTGACGGTATCCTCGAGTGTCCGTGGACTATCCATCGAGCGCGAGGCGACAGTTGAGCTGATTCCGAACGATCTCGAGGACAGCGTGTACATGAATGAAGTGTCTAAACAAACAATCAGCAACCCACAGAAAGTGATCGAGAATCAGATCGTCAAGGTTGCCCGCATCGTTCAGCAAGCCTTCGATGACGCCAGGAGGAGCTGGAAACAGAAGGAGAAAAGGGACGCCGGCGTTCAAGGCTTTGTTCCGTACGTGTTCCCGTTGCTATCGTGCATTGTCAGTGAGTGATCGTGACCAGATAGGTGAGGTGCCCGTTGGGTTACTCGAATTCTCGTGTCAATACTTCCTTTACAGGACTCATGAAGTCCGGCATGATACCCGAACCGGTAGTGAAAGGAGTGCTGGCGTCAGCCAGTGATTCATACACGAAATTGATAGAGCCAAAGAAGCCTTCGTTGGTCTCCGGTACTTCGTTCCTGTCACCACCTGTCCTGTCACCATCACCGGGCCCGTTATCTGGTGACGTTCCAGCTGTATCTACACTGCATGGCGTTGCCTCCGGATTTGCTACTGGAGCAGCACTGGGGGCTGCGGTAGCGGGTCTTCCTGGTGCGCCATCGGCTGGAGGTGTATTAACGGGAGCTGGGCTAGCTGCTTTAGGAGCGGGAGGTGGCGTCGCAGGAGTTCCAGTTCCTGGCGGAATGCTCCCTGGTGCGCCATTAGGTGGAGGTGGATTAGCTGCAGCTGGAACTGGGCTTGCTGTAGCATCCGTGGCCGCAGGAGGTGTCGGAGGAGGATTGCCTTTGGGTGGTGAAAGTATCGCTGGAGTTCCGGTTAGTGGTGGTATGCTCTCAGGAACACCGTTGGGAGGTGGAATACCAGCAGCCGGCGGTGGTCTAAGCTCACTTGGAGGAGCAGGAAGTGTCGTTGGAGTTCCGGCTGGTGGCGGAATGCTTCCCGGAACGCCGTTAGGTAACGGTTTACCTGGATCCGCAGGTCTCGGTGCAGCCTCTCAAGCTGTTGAAGGAGCGCCATTAGGAGGAGGAGGTGTCCCTGTAGCTGACGGCGGAGCAGCGATGGGTTACGCATTGGGTAATGCGGCAGGTTTCGTTGCCGGTTATTCAGCAGCAAATATGGCAGGGTCCGCCACAGGAATAGCCGGTGGATCTCCAGCATCATCAGGCGGCGTTTTGGGCAATGCTTTCAGGCTCTAATGGTATCTCTAAAACAGTTTTGAGATGAAACTGATTTTGATTTATCAGAATGTATATAGAATGTTTACTTCATAGGACTCAAGCATTAATTTATGAGTGTTTTTGTTAGGTATTGTAAAGTATAATAAAACCGTATAAGAGTTTAATGAAACATGCTGTTTGATGTTGAAAAGAAGTTCCAGAAAAGCAACGAGTTATGTGTATTTTTCAAAGCAAAAACTCCTTCCCAAAGACGGCCCAAAAAGTGGAATGCAGCGCAATTAAACTTCTCTCAAAATAGTAAAGCAGAAACGCTAAATCTGAGAAGTAGATCAAAAGTATTTTAAATGTGAATTCTGTCTGAGTTTTGATATTTTGTAAAACTACGCCGCCGGACTACATACACTCCAACTGTGCGCCTCGGACTGAAAACTGTCACAAAAATGATGTTTTATTTATAGCACGCCAATCTCTTTTTGCTCGTATTGCTCGCGTCTAGCCGATAATGTGATTTCCATTAACTTTTTGCGTCGAGCCAGTCTGCGAGCCAGAGAAAATAGAACGGAAAGAAAATGGATGGTTGCACCGTTTTTAACTCGCACTTTTCTAACTCGGAAGCCGTTGCGATCGCAAAGGACCAACCATTCGTTCGTTGGTCGCAGCAAGCCTCGGCGGAATGCTGACGTCAGCGGAAAGGTGCCGTGCGTGGTCGGAAAGGTGACTTCGAGTCGGCAGGAACGGAAGTACATAAGGGCCCGCGCCCGCGAGCGCCAGAGCTCCACCTTCGCCGGCTGTGGATTGGGTAGAAAGCGGGCCCGTTATGTAAGCGCAATGAAGAGACTGTAGAGCTCTGCTGCTACTGTTGCCACCCCGAAAAGTTGGTTGCCGAGATTGCGGATGGCGCTGAGTGGGCGCATCCCCCTGGCCAGGCTGGGGAGAGGACTCCAACACACTGAAACACGCCGGAACGGGAGTCCTGGCCCGGGAGAGAAAGCGGTCGGCCAGGCGCACATGCGCGGAAGCAGCCGCAGAGAGCGAGAGCCTGATGTCCGTCGGGAGAGCCGGGGTCGGCTGTATCGCTATTTACTGGAAGATGCCAGACAAGGACGATCCGGACGGGCACGGGCCAGACGATTGCTAACCGTCGTCGGGCCAGTGAGCGATAGTCGGTGACGTCGAACAGGAACCACCATCGTAGCAACCCGGAGTCCGTTGCTGGAAGTTCAGTTGGATGCTAGCAGGTTGGATCTGGCATTAGCTGACCATCCTGTCCTTGGGAGGGTCAGCTTTCCTGGGCTTAGCTTGTCCCGGGCACACCAGGGTCCGAGCTCCAGCACCAGCGGCGTCCCCGGACAGTGCTCCGTATCACTCTAGGTGCGGAGGGGCGCATCCCGAACCCCGAGCCCAGGACCTTTCATTCGCCGGAGGTCCCAGTGAAGCTTTTCAGTTCTTCCGTAAGTTGTGGTTTTAGTGCGCTGTCCGAATTTGTGCAAGTTGATCGAGTGCTTGATCGAGTCTTCAAAGAGTTCCTCGACCAGTGTGCGTTGGCTACAATGAATGGTTGAGGTCGCAGACGGAAAAATGTTCCAAAATAGTGGCGACATGTACGTGGATATTTAGCAATTTGGGAGTGTACGTGAGTGTGTGTGTGTGTGTGTGCGGATGTGTGTGTGCTCTGTGGTCTCAGTGCTAAGGTGCGGTCGATCTATTTGGTGTGTACGTGTCACTCTCCCCTCGGAACTGGTCAGCTCAATGGGAAAATCGCCAACCGACAAAAGAACTGGCAGCAATCGGATCGGAACTTGAGAGGTAAGTTTTATGTGGAGCAGAGGGTCAAATGTTAGGAACCATACCTTTGCGCAGACCATGGGACATAGTTGTGCGCATGATCAGCCCGAGCAGAGGTCATAGAGCATGCGATTTGGTAAAAAGTCCCGGAGTACTAAAAGACCATAAATGGAAAGTGTGCTTTATTAAATTTGTTGTGTGAATTGATGCAAAGTCAATAACTAATCACTGATTTGGATGATTGCACTGTTTGGATATACAATTACAATTTAATTTAATGATGATCGATACATTTTAATCAACTTTGATGTATAATGAAATGGATTTACATAATAATATGTAATAATTTACATAATAATTTGTACATCCTTCAATAATATTTTGGCGTGCTGTGGTTTATTGTCATTTTTTTCTTATTTTGGACTGTTTTTGGATTAATTGCTCTCATAAATAATTATAAATTTTTGTCTAGTCGCCCCCAGCGTACAACATGAGTTCGAAGTGGATGTTGCGCTGATAGCTGTAATCTACGCCTCGTCACCACTCGCGTGATCCCAGACCGGACGGTGCACAAACCTCGGCCATCCTCTGGTCTGACGAGCAATCACCACCTGAGATCGGCTCTCAGCCCCGTAGCGACAACATGCCTGGGTTCGCAGATTTCAAGGACCGTGCGTCCAACATTTTCGGTGGGTAAGTAGCAAACATTCCGGTTCCGTTCCGGCCGGATCCTTCAACCGACGAACGAACGGCTTTCTAGCGGTTGACTAGCTAAGCCGTGTCCAACGCCCCGTGCCACCGTTGCATCCATACACCGTGGGCCCGGGGCCATTTGTAATCCGGATTTGGGATCCACTCGAGGCTCGACAATGAGCGGCGAAGCGGTTTTGCGCGGCTGTGGCTGCAGTGTTTTGTTATCAGCTTTTCAAGGGCCTTAGGCCGAGAGACCAATCGGCGGATCGCTTGCAATGCTGCTGTCGTCGACATGCGTAAGCTGTGATGGATGAACGATTCGGTTATCCGCTTTGTCGATGCCTTCCTTGGAGTCAGCGAAGCGAACAAAGCGATATGATAGGGAAAAAATGTGCCAACGCTGACATGTCGTTAGACTGTATTCACCGATAGTTCGGAACGCATCGGAACTACCAACATTTTAAAACAGAAACTCTTAGCTTGCTTATTGGCGGCCTCAAAATCCTCCAAATTGGCGAAAATGCTCATTAATTTAAGCGGATTAGACGATGTGCATCTCCATGCAGTGTGTTAAGCACTCCGTCGCTGCGAGCCGTCTAATCCCGGAGCTCAGTTACGAGTGGACCGATAGGCTGGGCCAGATAGCAGGATTTGTTTATAAATGACTAAAATACATGTTTCGCTTCCGTTCCGGTTACGCCCACTCGGGAAGCGATGGCAACTGTACCGACCGTCCGCGCAAAAGGGGTTCCGGGAAGTTTGCAGCACGACGAGACAGTGCTCGTTTCCCTGCTCCGATGCTCCGATGTTTAATAGAATTTATTTATGATAATACCTCCTAATGGGAGCCTAATGGGAGATTATTTACCAGGAGTGTTATTGAAAAACTCGGCCCAGGGCTCACGGCGACCCAGCCCCGGCTAAGGGCGGAGTACTTTGCGGAGTTGCGCGGCGATAAAAACGGTGGAAAAATCTCTCCTCCGTCGACCGGGACGAGGACGGCGACGACGACAATAAACTAGGAGCTGGTTGGGATATCTTCACATCGGCGCCCGGGGTGGAGTTGGTTTGACGGGTGATGGACGCATTTTGAATTTAATTAAGCACGGAACGAAGAAAGGGTGTTTCCGTAGCTTCCGCCGGCCGTGTGCAGCGTCTCGCGTGATAAAGAGATTTATGCAATACCGTTCCGGGACTCGGGTCCGGGCTCCGGTCGCGGCAGTGCGAACGGTCCTGCTCCTGCGCCGCAGCTCGCTCGCTCGCTCGCTGATTCCGGTTCCCGATGGCTTCGGGGCACTTTTTAATGAACTCAAACTCGGTTGCCATTTTGTGTATGGGACGTGGTCCGAGATTCATGACAGATATTTATGATCCGCCCGGGAGCTTACTTTGCAAAGAACTCCTCCCAAACCCAAAACTAAACCCCAGGCCCGGTTTCGGTCCCGGAATATAAATGTGATCAAATGTGATACGGTTTCACGTCACATCGATCGGAACCTCTCACTCAAAAGCCGATGACGGGCGAGCCAGAGCCACCGGAAGTACGTTCCGCTGTGGTGACAATCAACGCCCCGGGTGTGGATTGTGTGTCGCCCGCAGCCCCCCCCGGGTAAGAAGCGTGTAACCGTGCGCCCTTTCTGCATCAACCGGCACGTGCAGCGAAGGCAATTTCGCTACGCTACGGCACCGCACACTAATGCGTACACTCTGTTCCTGTTCACAGTTCCCATTTATGATAAAGTGCTACGGTGCTAAGCCCAAGGCGGTGGCGGCGACGGCTCGGAGCGTAAGATTTGCCGGACAAACCTGTTAATAAGTTGCCACTCGTGCCTCGATCCTTACGCTTATCGCGTCCTTATCGCGTCGTGCCGCGTTCCAACATTCGAGCACTAATTCGACCCCCGGGGAACAATTTGTTGGCCGCTTGTTTTTCTGAGCCGTTGAGCGACTAAATCCTGTGGCGAACATCGCGAGCCACTAAATCAACCCGCAAAGCCGCCAGTGACTCCTGCTTGCGTTGGTTGTTGGTGGATAAAAAAGGGAAAAACAATATCACCAACTGAGGCGTTAAACCTTCGCTACGGGAGACCGCAGGACCGCCCGTGGGCACAGATTTATGAGTGCCGTTCGGGCGTCCTGCCGGCTAGGGTGAGGAAAGCTGGGCAGAAAACTTGTCAGAGTTCGTTAGACAGGATATCAAATGCTTGACATGGAGTGAATGTGAATGCAGCATAAACATTTTAAAAAGGTTTTCCATTGGCCTAGGAAGCGCCCAAAACTTATGCACAAATCCGAAACTCTGAGTATGACTCATGAGCTCATCAGGATACGCCAGGACACGCGCGAACTCTTCATTTCCTGTCGCCGAAAATCGGCGAATCATTCGGTTTTATTGCGTTATCTATAAATGTTCTGCCCCAGTTCCCCCGGGTTCGGAAATTTATCTCGCATTCAGTGAGAGAATTTTCTTTTCCCACCATCCGTGCCCACGTCAACAAGAGTGCGAAATATGAAAAAGAAAAAAAACATTGTCCTCTCTCTCACCAACCAGTGCGCCACGAAAACGATTTATCATTTCGAATCGGCGGCACGCTGGCGCCACGAAATCTCGAGATATGGCCAAGAACTCAAGCAGCCCCCTTTTCTTTTCGGCGCGTGGACGTCTTGGCTTTCGCGGAAGTCAAGACGGCCACACGAACGGCCGTCGGCCGCCAGCTCGGCGGCGGCACTAATAACCGACTTGCTAGTTCCCGACTGGCTGAGGGTGACGGCCGCCTGCCGAACTAGAACCAAGGCCCGAGCACACACTTTTACAGCTTCCCATCGGTTTCCGGTGTCCTTTCGGTCGCGTACGCACAGAACGCAGCGCGCGTCATTCAGACAGCATCGCCGGGGCCACGGCGATAAAAAGTAGTGCCAGACAATCGGGCGAGACGGCGGCGACTTTTTGGCGGCGCCACCGAATGTTGGCACACTATTTTGTCCTGTCGTCTCCCGGAATCATCTCCCTCGCGCGGAAACTCGGTCAATCGATACTGCTGGCGCTGGCGTCGGACAATTGGCCCTTCGGATTCTGGCACCGGAACCGAAGAATCCTATCCTGGCGAGATGGAACATTTAAATAATCAAATAAAAATGTGCAATCAGCACATTTGGGCCGCAGCAAAGCACCCGTAACCATAATGGTAATTGTTTTTAACAGCCTCCAATCTGCACTCACTTTCCCGGTTCCCGGGTTTCCGGGTTGGGTGGGTGCAAATGAACTGGTCAAATGGCTGTAACGGCTGTCAGTTTGAACGGCACGTCCCTGGCTAGTGTTTAGCGCGCCACAAAGCGAACCGTTCCTTTGGTAACCGCACTCGAATCGCCTCGAATCGGAAAGGGTTGGCACCCTTTTTTCCCTTCACTGGTCGGGCCAGTCTGGAGAATGATTGCTGCGAGCGCGACGACATCACTCGTTCGATTGTTATGTTCCCTGGGCCGGGAATGCACCGGAGTCCGTACGAGTCGGATGAGCCGTTTCAACAAGCGAAGCAATTTAATCACGTTAATGGATTTCATTGTTGTGCTGAGCGAATCCATTTGCTTCGGAGCGCAAGCGAAAGGAAGTCCCACCCGGACCGGCTGGCAGGTTTCAGTCGTTTGGCGGCGGTGATCGGATACGGGATCGAAAGTCTTGGCCTTGGTGTGGCCGGTTCTCAGAAAGTATCTTACGTACTTTATCTAATTACGTTCATCGCGTGGCGCTTCCGTTGTCGGCGCCGAAACAAATATTTGAAGACTTTAAAAAATCTTTTCCCCAAAATCGAAAACGAAATGGATGAAATGTAGAATTTGGGCTCCCGGGACCGCGTTTGCTGGTTTGCATAAATTCTCGAAATTAACATACTGTTTCCGTGCTGGCATAGTGTATTTGCTTAGGCCGGGAGATGGTGGCAGATGGAAATATTGATTACCACTCCCCGGCAAGGTCCCAGGATCCCCGCTTGCCGGACCGAAAGCCTGCTCCTCGCGGCAGGCAGCGGATCTAATGATGTCATCATCGTCGAACAATCGTTCGCATGACGAACCGGGGCGCGATCGCATTACCGAGCGGTCCATTAAAATTCAGTGCTGCAAGTACCGGAATACATCTTTCCTTCTTTTCTTTCCCGCACCGGCCAGGACCCGCGAACGAATAGTTTCGGGACATCGGGGCCCGGTCGGTGTATCGACGACGTCGGCAGGAGGCGATTGTGCCAATGAGTGGTTCGCATCGATTGCGGTCGTGTAGGGCCACCCCACCTTGAAGTTGTTAGCCATTTTGGTCACGTACTGCGCTTTCACACAATTTAGCTCCGGAGCAAGCTGCTTTATTGGGTTTCTTAAGGAATGTGATCGAGTGTTGTTTTTTTTTTTTCGAGGGCCACATCGAGCGACAGCCGAAATATGTTTTCGTCGTGTTTTTTTGTTCATTCCTTTACCGCCCCGAATTTGTAAGGATGTGGTGCGTTCTTGCGCCCGAGGGTGTCCTGACGGTCAATTATCGATGGGTGACTTCGCACAGCACATCCCATCGCGGGAAAGGCACCTTTCGGTGAATATTCTCATGAGCCGGGCCAGCAAATTCTGGAATAATGACTCATTTCGGGCATATCGGTGAAATATTATGGAGAATCCCTTTGATTCCGCAGAATGTTGTTGGATAATAAGCAAAAAAAAAAAAAACGGAAAGGACAAATCCACAACCCTAATGACCGCCACCGCTGGGGCGCCCAGTCCGGGTCGCGTTTCGCAATCAGCACCGATACGATTACAGCGGGAGTTACGGTTGTGATAAAGAGTGACATAACTTGTTCGGGAGCTCGGTTCGGCCACACAAACTGCGAGATGAAAGACTGTGAACCGACCGAAGTTATAATCGGATTTACAAAATTTTGCCACAATCCAAAAAAGAGAGACATCGACAAAGTATCCTCCGTAGTATCGGATGCATCGGCCCGGGACTCTGCCAGGATCCCGCTCTATGGTCGCCAACCCGGGTTCCCCTCCGGTGCCGGGAAACTTTCGGTGCGGTTTATCGAGCGTACATTTTGTGATTTCCTTTTTTCCCGCGTGCCATAAGTATATGCTCGTTGCCCGAAAAAGGGAGCAATCTAGCTCGAGCGGTCCGGGATGCAAAGTTCACGGACCGTTAAGACCACCACTGAAACCGAAGGAGATTGCCGAACGCACGAACACGGAAGGGAAGAATATTATGATGACGATGGCTTTTGGTCATAAATTGTGGTATCATACTTGGCCGAGGCCGCCTGACCGGGGAGACCGAGCCCGTAACTGATGGTGTGATTAATTAAAGCGAGTGAAGCATGAAATTGATTTGTGTTAGCCAAAACATCACCACGGCCGTCCTGCGGCCTAGAAGTGATCCCCATTTTGAATTTAAAAAAATTGGTAAATTTTCAGCGCTCGACCGGAGCAGAAGCGAAAATAGTCCAATTATATAAATGCAGTGCTGGGCCATTACGGTGATTGTGGTGACCGGAACTGACCAGATGGGTCGCGCGTGTGTGTGCGCTATTTTTTTCCTTTTTTCACACAAACTCCCGGTTCTTGCTCCGGAACACACGACTTGCTTCCACACGACGCCTAACCGTTGAATAATGGAACTCTTTCGCTTTTCTGTTTGGGCCGCGCTTCCACACACACTCAACCCACAGCGGGATCCTTCGGAGATGCTACCGTTGCAGAAGATCCTGATTTCGGGCCCGTTTTGTTGCGTTCCACACGAAGATTACACGTTCCCTGGCGACGATGGGCGACGAAGAATGTGATTGTTGCCACGGTATTTAGACCGACCGCCCGGGACGTCCTTATCCCGCCCTGGAGGACAACGGACAAGAGACAAGACGGACTCTTCAGGCGGACCGTTTGCAACACGCTCGAGTGAGCCATTGATATGGCGTCACAATATTCATGTGAAAGCAAAAATGCTGCCTGCTCCGGGTTGGCTTTTGCAGCGTTTTGTCCCCCCAGGATGTCTCGAGGGATACTTTGCGGCGCTTAGCGCGGCTCTTGTGAGCATCGATGACGCGCGACACTCGGCCGTCAGGGGAAATAGGATGCAAAGGGTCGTCGGCAGTGCGGAGCAAATGAAAACACCCATCTACCACACGCTGTGCCTTTCAGGGGCGCTGAATGCAACCAAAGCCACGATAAGCGGCTTTTCAGTGGCCAAGACTCTCCTTGATATGATAATGAATACGTTCGTCACATTCAAGTCTCGCAGCGTTTGATGTGGCCACGGCAGGGCTATTAGCCGGATAGCATAGCTCAGAGAGGAATATTAAACGCTAAATATGAGAAACTGATATAAGATGCCATCCTTTTTTTTTGTAAAATCATCAGACAACAGATAGCAGATGAGATGATTGATTAAAGTACTCAACGAAAAAGTTGGTGCTGGTTCGAAATCTAATTAAACCGCTTCGAATTCTCAAGAAGCCACCAGACAGGCTGATTGAATCAGAAACAAACCAATTAACGGTTCGTAGCGCTCACCACACACCTTCCCCGTCGTCTGAGTTCTGACTCTAATGATAATTAATATCACAAGAAACCCATGAAGATAATCATTTCTGGCACGGCGCGCACCGCGCAGATGGATGGCCGGCGAAGCACCGCAAGTGACGAAATGGGTCGCCAGAATGGAAAATCGAGCGGAAAAACTTTTCCCAAAACAATGATCCATAATGGGACACCGAAGGCCGAGAGGGTGGGACGACCACTAGGAGTACGGAGTACTTTTATCTTAATCAGCATTTTAGCCGGAGACCGGGGATGTGATGCTCGGAGACGGCAGGACAGCGGGGACGGCTTCCACTTGTTTAAAGAGTGACGTTAAACTTCATCCACCGTGAAGTGTGGCACATCGAATCGGGAATTAACCACCAGCACGCCGGGATGCTTTTTCTCCCCTCCGAACTCGGAACCACCGGATGATGTCTCACTTTCCGCACGGCGAGGGTTGCGAGTTGAAAGCAAGTTTCCCTTCGATCAGCACAGCCCGACTCTCATTAACACGGTGCTAAACTCAGTAAGCGGCGGTGACAGAGCGTGCGTCCGTGGTCCGGGAACGTGCTTCCGCGGAACGTGATACAGTTGATGTGGACGGGACCGGCCTGGGACGACTGGAGTTTGTGGAAAATATTCCTCAATATTTCCTCATCCATCCGGCACCGAAAAGCGCAACAAAATCTCGAGACTTTGATTAATCAGCTCGTGAAATGATCACGATTCTCGGTGCTCATCGATGGACCAATCCTTTTCATGCCGCGCCACTGCTTGATCCTTGCAAAACAATGTACGGCGGGTGGTGGTGGTGGCGGCGCCCAAAGAGCTGTTTGAGAGAGCTGTTTTGTTGTCATCATTATATGCGGCTTAAATGATTTCCCCCGGGGGCCTAGCCGGGCGCTACTCGTCACATATGGCCAAGTGGGGACTTCCATCGGAGGAGCCGAGGCGGTGGCGCTATCCTTTGAATCTGTGTCCTTTCAATGAACGCGCCCCGCAGAAACCGCAGCGCGTAGGTTTTATGTCGAAATAAATTTCTTCCCCGTACTCGTGGTACTTTTAAGCCCATAACAGGTTCGTTGGTTCCAGTCGAAAACTACATTCATCGTGGTTGTGTTTTTGTGCCAGGCCGGAGAACGAGTAGCGGCTATGAAAAATGGGCCCCATTAGAAGGCAAGGGTCGCCGGTTGCCGAACGGAGGGCGCAAATCCTCGTTTGATCGCTTCGACAGCCTCAGCAATCAGGCGACGACTACGACTACGACGGGACCAGGGTATCACTCCCCGAGTATGCTCGAACGTGATTGATACATATGACTTTTCAGTTTTGGGAAGGCCTGTCGGATAGAAAACCTGCCCATAAATGAAGGGCAAAGAGCCACAGAAACACAGAGAGAGAGAGAGAGAGTGAATGGTCCACTTATTGATGAGGTTTAGTCGATTGCCGAGGGGTTAACAATGGAAAAATCGTATCACTCGCATCGTGATGATGTTGCGACATATCTTAACTCGTTCAAGTGGAACCACATTGGGAACGGATTTTAAGTATGATTGCTTTCAGGCTGAGATATACTATGTATTGGAAGGATTGATTCCTGTATCATTTATCATAAAATTTACCAGTTCGAGGGAGTTTCATGTACCGAGAGTTTCGTTTCTTCATGTCTACTAAAAGCGAACAAAAACGATAAAAGCGGTTTTTTCCAAAGATTAGTACAATTTCATCATCATCGTCTTCTTTGATTGTCTAAAGGATATTTACTCAAGCTTCAACTAGTCATTGAGCTACTGCGATCCATTTGGCCGAAATTCTTTGTGTATATTGAACATGCAACAAACAAACGGAGATAAAATCAAACATGCAAACACCTTGAGTCCCACATGGTTGATGTTGACCAACAGCAGCGAGAACGGATCTGAGGGCCATAATCATTTTCCCCGGTTACTTAATTTGCCTTTAAAACCTTTCATTAGCGGCGCAGACTTTTGTCGACTTTTAAACTCAACTCTTCGAACCACATGTTCGTCGTGCGTCATAAACATTGTCTGGCAACATTGTCAAACAAACTGTGTCCGGCATCGTCAAATACTTGAAAGTGTACTTATTTGAAATTTCATACAAAATCGTAGTGCGTTTGAACTGTTCTGGCCAGCCGATTGTAACAGGGTAGCAGACTCACGAAGGAACGGTGATCAAGATCAAATAAGAGCTAGAATCTCGACACTCTTCTCTGAAACAGGCACACCCCAGCGTTCGTTAGTGGCAGTGACGCATGCGTGATGGACTTTTTAAGGAAAACATTTTGTGTGTCTTAGAGGATAAAGTAACGTCTACAGTGAACAAAAGGAATTAACCATTCGCCGGTGCTGCTAGTAATCGAAATGAAAAAGTTCCTATAAACCAACCCAACTATTGTTTGCAAATAGGAAAAGTAGTCGTTCTCCGTTGATGTCTTTTAATCAAAAATTAAAATGATTTGAATTTGGCGGCATGTTGCCGCATTTTACCAGCCGAAAGATCGCTTTAAAGATGTTGGCATACTCTTCACTCGGTCAACTATGCGCTTTACAACTCCACCAATCTGAGTTGACCAATTCAGGTGGCCTTGCAACGTGCAGCTCGTTGCGACGCAAACTGCGAAAACATCTCCTTCAAAAGCAATCTGGAAACACTTTCTCTTCGCGAAGAATGCATTGCGCTCCGTGTCCAGCGTCCACTCCACGTGCGGGGGTTTAAAAAACCTATTACTCTACATTTAAACAGGCCGCCATCGTCACCGTGATGGCCACACCGCCACCGGCCGGCTGAAGCAAACCGTGAAAAAGTGAGACACATTAAGCCACTTGTCTGGCGCGTGATTTGAATGCGTAAACTTGTCGCACTTTCGCCAGACGGATCGATTTCCGGCAAAGAAACCGGGTGGGCCGGAAAAACCGAGCCCCCCCGCAGGCGGTTCATTGTTTACGGTGGATCTGATAATGCTCTGCCGGAGCATAATTGTATCGTTTCATTTGGCGCGAGGTAAGTAAAATCTGGAATATATTAAACAGCGCCCGGCTGTCCGTGTGTCGGCATGATTGTTGATCTTTGTGACCTGCCCCGCGCCCCAGGCCATAGAAATGGTCGGAAAACTCACGCTCCCGACGAAACACGGGAAGAGCAGGACAATCTGATAATGTTGTCACCGTGCCGCCGGCCGCCGTGGACCGTTGGCCGGAGTGTTTGAACGCACGATAAATAAACAAAAGTGGCGAAAATCTCAGGAAATTGCTTCTGAAAGCCGATCCGGTGATGGCGGCGGCGGCGGCGGCGGAGGATGTGCTGATGACAACCGGACAACCGATGGAAGTGCTGGCTGGCGTCGCGTCCCTCTCTATGGCGCTGCCCCTCGACCGTAACGGACCAGGGGAAACGCTATCTGGGCCGCTGCAGACGAAGACGAATGTGTGGCTGAGGTCGGGAGAGTAGACGACATAAAATTGAAGTAATGACTAAATTATGCCAGAGTCATTTTCGGTCCGATAGATGATCTTAATTTGAGCCGTGCGTTGAGCCACCGACTTCTGCAACGAAGGCGGCCCCTGGCAGTGATGACGCTAAACCATCCGCAATGCTCCTTTCAGTCGGTGGCCCGCGTTGACAGGCGGCCGGCCTGATGAGATTTGGTGGGAAAGTCACGCGCACTCTCGGGCCTATGATCATCGTCTGGGACCCCGGCACGGAAGCCCGTTATTCGTTAAAGTAATTACACCCGTTTAACCCCTTGGCGTTGGTGTTGCTAAAGATGCTTTTCGAGTAGTGTGGTGTGATTATGGTAAATGATTGATGAAGAGGGCAGCTACATTAGCACCGTTTAGTGGGCGAACAGCCTCATTCGTAATAGCTTTTGGAGTTTTCTCACTCCAGAGTCGCGTTTCGTGATGATTGTACTCTGAGTTTGTTCGAATGTTTCGAAAGGATTGCTTTGGACATGTCTTGCTGCATCAGACTGATGATCTTTTAACGTATTTATTGTACTCCATGCCATAGTCTAGTTGGGTTTCGTTTTGCGTTCGTGGCTCGTGGTTCAATCAAAACAATTCTATATTCGTAAAATAACTAAACACCCGTCTGTTTGATGAAAGGATCATATCCACGGAATTCCATTACCCATCGCCACCGATGAAACTGCCATCCCCTGGAAAGCCCGTACTGTTTGATTCCAAACGTCGTCGACGATTGTCGAATATGGTGCACAAATACGCCTCACGACGCGATTGTCACGTTTCGCTTTCGCTCTCCACAGCATCTTGAGATTTCAATTCACTTTACGCAGAGCCCGCACGCCTCTAAGGCTTCCATCCTCATTGCCACCCATCGGTTTCCATCGGTTTCATTCGTCGTCGAAGGGTCGATTCCGGCCCACAGTTTTTCTTTTGTCGGTCTCTCTCTCTCCGTGGTACTCTCGAAACGATCAGCAATCAATGGTTGTCCGTGGCGCACAACTTCGATGGCTTCCTCCTGTATCGCGCTCGTGGCTTTGATATGGCCGCTGCTGTGAGTCGTATGAAAAATTGCCATTATTTCGAATTCCAGGACGCGACACCGGGCGCGTACAGGAATTGAATTTCGGTGGATTTGTACCAATATTTCACAGCTCGGTCTCACTTTACATTCTTGTGCGAAGGATGCTAACGGCGACGGCGGTGCTGTAATCGGAGGTATTCTTCTGGTGGAGTGACTTTTTTCTTCTTCCCGGCACCCTCTCAACGGGGTGCCATAAATCAACCGGTCGCGGTGCCGTCATCGGAGCAGCCAGTCGGGATCCGCGCACCGAGTTTGAGAAATGACTTTAAATTACATCATTATCGCACAATAATCAGCGCGATAAAGTGCGCCTTTGACGCAATTCGTAGTCCATGAAATAAGCCGAATTGTTACGCCTTTTTGTCGAAAGAGTTACTTCGCTTCTCCGCGGAGGACTTTCCTGGGGTAGTAAATCGAGACGACATTATTTAAAGTACGCTCTGCGCTCTCAGTGTAGATCCCGGTCCCGGTCACGTTCTACCAAAAACCGTCTGTAGGGTTGTTGGCTAGCTTAGCGTAAACTTCTTACCGGGATCCCTCCCCAGCAGCTCGACCTCAGCAAACCGGAGATTATGGCCCAATGGTTGTTGCGAAATCTCTTGCTGACAGGTTCCGCCGAGGAAGTTTATTTTTCCGCTGGCTTCTTTTTTCAAGCACAGCTTTAAGAGAAGGGTCCCGGTTTTCCAGAGGGGTTGCCCGGAGTCGGGCGAGAGGCCGGCGGATATCAATCCTGCCAATTCATTTGATTGCTGTTTTTCTTTCTCGTCAATCCGACTAGGGTCATGTATCGGTTTTATTACATTTCTATTTTCTTTGTGTGTCGCTGGATCTCGCTTCCTCGCATCCGGGCGGCCGGTTCGATCTCTTTTCAAGCTGTTTCCGTTTGTTGCATAAACACGTCTGAGCCAACGGGTTGTAGGGGCTAATGCGCTGGGTGAATCGCTGGCGTAAGGTAACCCTTGTTGATTCACACGAACGACAGAAGTTTGAGGACATCGAAATGGAATCTGGGCTGCTGGTGGTCAGCCTAGCAGTTGCTAGGTATCTGCAGCAAGCTCCAGAGCTTCGGGAAAGCTTCGGGAAAGGCGAACACCGAATTGCCCCCTTATTTTCGAAAAACAATAACATCTAATGCTACTTTACGTAAGAGGGGCACTTTTTCCCGTTCACCAAAACAACTTTTACCTCTTGATGGGCGGCCCGGCCTGGGGAGGAATCTGCCCAAACAGACAGCGGTGTCTTTTCGCAAGAGCTCCTCTATTATGGCACATAATCTGCTCGATTCAATCTCTTAACGGCTATTTTTAATGATTGCTTTTCCTGCGTCCAACTTTCGCAGCGCCAGATTTTCTTCCGCATTTTCACTTCGGCCCGTTCACGCCGCGATTCCTTATCTTTGGTCGGCAATTTTCTGTTTTCCGTTTTGCTCTTGGACCCTTCGGTTGCCGGTGGTAACGGGAAAAGAGGGAGAGAAAATCCTGGTCGGGTCAGTGGCGGTCTGCGTGACGATTGCGTCCTGTCGGCTTCCTCGGCACCGGTGGATGTTTGTTCCGCTTCCGCTTTCGAGCACAGTAAAAGGGGATTCGGACCGTGCGGGCGGCACCGATGGAAGATGGCTGATAATTAGATAGAGACAGGCAATGAAAGAAAACGACCGGATTGGCTACCTTTCGAGCGCGGCCCCGCACTAATAGGAGGGAAATTCAATTTCGCACGAACGATTACCGTTTAATGAATAAATAAGTGCCGGGGTTTCCGTTTTCGAGGTAAGAGTTCGGCTCGAAAGCCCCGGACGTGACGTTTGCTGGAAACAATCCGGTGAAATATCTCGTTGTTTGGCAACAACCATTTTAATATCTCCCTTCTTGGGCCATTCCGGAGGGCACATTGCTCGGGAGAGTATGAAGTGGACTTGATAAAATGTACCGATGTTGTTGATGATGTGGTTGATGATGTTGTACCGAAAATAAATGTTATCAACTGCACGTCAGTGATCCGGGCCGGGCAAAATCTGATTTTAATGAACTTCGGTGGGGTGCGGTGCTCGTCATCGGTCCATCAATCAAATCTCTATTAAAGCTGTGGCCCGGTTGGCCGGCATCGGGCGCCGTCGAAATCGATCGAAATACTTCAACCGGAAATTCAATCATCGCGGTACAATGAAAGGCTTAATCGAATGATGATACACCGGCAAAGATAAGCGGAGTGCGTTCGGAGTGTCCGGAGTGTGACCTTCAAACGGTGTGCGCTTCCGAGATTGATGGTCCGAGTTTTCCATGCGAGCAAAATGGCGGCCAGGATGGGTCGGATTGATGACCGATATGCGACGACGATAAGCATATCTAATTTTGATGGATATCCGTTACCGTTTTCGAATGTGCACAGATTCACGGGGAGTCTGGCAAAGTGTACGGAAACAAAACTGCGTATCCGAGGCAAAAGATTGGCCTCCAGGGGCCAACCCTTCGGGTGAAGTCTCTTGGGAGAAATTGTCGGTTTTCTGTCCGCCGCGCGCACAAGGACCTCGCGAAAACAGTACGATCCATCCCCGGGGGGAGGCTCCGCACCGGCTAGCGACGGGGTTTAAACAGAGCTGTTATTATGTTTACTCTGGTGTCGGACGGCCTCTTGCCCGTTGGCCACAGACAAAGGGTGGCGCGCGGTGTGGACCAGCAGCAACACAGCGCAAATATTGATATGATCCATAATTTAGAAATTAAATTTATTTACTTTTCTCTTGTTCCTGGACAAGTGAATCACACTCCTTCCGGTGCACTACACGGCGACTGCTTTGCGGATTTGATGGATCACGGCCAGATGACGGGGGCTGCTTCGGGTTTCATTTCGGTTTTAATAGCTTTTAGGCAAATGTTTAACTTTCGCGGGTGTCTCGGTGAACCTGTGCGCCGTGTGCCGAACCGTAGCGGATCGTGGTTGGGTTGGTAATAACATTTTTCATAATGTACTTCAGCAACGCGCTCGATGGCAGCGGTTGTATTTGTCATTGGGATCCTTCAAAAGAGAGCGCTCTCGCGATGTGCTTGGAAACGTATGGTTGATGATGGTTGATTGTGTATCAGTGGGTCAAGAGATGAAATAAACTTGTTAAGCGTCTACTTGAAACTAAAAAATATTGAAAAACTTATTGCTTTTTGAATACGACATTCCAGACTTGGCGAGAGTTAATTTGGGGATTCATTTTTGATCATAGCCTGCTTGTGCCAATTGTTCATAATCAATGAAGCTACGTATCGTTTAAAGTTACAGTGGTTTTAAAAGAGGCAGTCGAAGTAGCCCAGCGTTAGTATACAGACGGAAACAGTGTCTTACTAGCGTTACTTGATATGTCTCCGACCTCAACATGAAATGAGTTAGATTGTCAATCTTCTGACAGTTAGTCACAAAAATTTCAGTCTTTTTGGACTACGCAAATCAAAGATGAGATGGGTTATGTGTATAAGAACTCTGTGCCATCATTCACCATTGTGAAATTTTCTGCGGCTAAGTTTAAACGTGGCCGTAGGAGCTTAGGAAACGATGAACGTCCAGGACGTCCAAAAACTGCAACTACAGGCGAAAACATCGCTAAAGTCCACCAAGTGAGTCAGTCCACGACCACCGAATCAAGTGAGAGCAGCAGTAGAGGTTAAGGACATGTCTAAAAAACGTGTTTGTCACGTTCGAACATTAGAAAGCTGTCCGCCCGTTGTTTGTCGTGTGACCAGTTCCCTTTCTCACCAGACCTAGCTCCAATTGACTTTGTTTTCATCCCTCATCTGAAAATTGCACCAGAAAGGATCAACATTTTCGTCAAAAGAAGAGGCAATTCGCTTCGTGAAGAACTACTTTCAATTATTCTGAGATAAAGTACTACTTTTCCGAGTACTATTTGGACAGATTACGGAGATGCGAGCACCGCTAGGAGAAGTGTGTTGAAGAAGCTACGAACAGACTATGTTGGAAAACAAAAAATAAAATCAGACGAAGTTACCTTTGATAAGTCGTATTTTTTTTCCAAATAACTCTCGTAATAGTAATCAAAATGAAAAGAATATTTGAAATGTTTTTTTTTTCTATTCTTCGTTCTCTGTAACGGGTTGGTATGGTTTTGGAGAAAATAAATATAAACAAGTGATGGTTCTAAGCATTTGAATGAACTTCGAACGATCTATAACATCTTCCGGCATTGTGAAGATTTTTTCCGTTTTTTGAAACGTTTCGCAAACAACTCTAGATAACTTTACTCTTCACAACAAAAATGGTATTTGCCAAGCAAGCAAAAAATCCCCGTTTGACAAAATAACTTCCGTTAAAGCCTGTGCCTGTATCAATTAGCCAAGCTCAAACGTTCGATACCATCAATTACCGGGCCTTCCTGTCGGCACTTATCACTGATCAACCCTCTTTTAGCAAGAAAAACACATTTACCAAACGGCGCCCAGCATAAAGCGGATTGTTACCAGTTAATAACATAAATTATGCATTTCTTTCCCACGCACGGCCCGAAAGCAGTGCGGCACTCGTCCCTTGCGGAGCGGCACCAAAAGGAAAAATCCTTCCACGGTGCGTCGTCGGCCGGCCTATCGTCGGCTGGAAATCAAATCACAAGCATAACAAGCGAATCAACACGACTCCTACTCCGGCCACCGTTGGTAGACAGAGGGCGACGGCAGCGGACCGCTTGGGGGTGTAATCATAAAAGTTTCTACCACCACAGCTCCCTGAGGACGTATGAATTTCAGAGGTGACGACCACGCTGACAGGAACAGGGAAACCGGCGCTTCGGGCCCGTTTCATAAAATATTCACCAACCGCGCTTCGTTACCGTTCGTTAAAAGAGAGGGGAACTGTGTCCTCATCCTCGACAGGACTGCGTGCAGCGAGCGAGTTTGGTTCTTTAATGATTGACCGCGTGCTGGGCCCAACGATTACCGTTCACCTGTTGAACTGCTGCTGCATTGAGCGGTTGTCAATAAATACCTCATAAAACTATGCAAAAGATTGGAATTTTATATAAAATTCTTTAAATTACTTTACAGAAGAAGGGTTCACTTTGTAACCATTACCAAATTCGCTAAAAGCATCCGCCAACGGCGTCCGGCGTTTTATGCTAAGCGTTGTTTACATTAAATTTTCCACGTCCCAATAATCGGAAAAACGTTTAGATTACGGTGCGTTCCCCAAGTAAATCCCCAAGCTCGTTCAAATAATCTTCCTCCGGAAGCTTGGCACTCCAGCCCCGAGCACGCCGACCCGGTTGGTGGTTGTACCTGATTGCGGGAAAAGGATCATGTTACGATGGCACACCTTACCGTTTAAGAGACACGGCCACCGGCTGCTCGGTGAGCGAAGGGACCAAAATCGGGTGAATTAAAAGATCAGTCTCCGAAGGATTGTAAATGATATTTACGGGAATTGGATTTCAATGATTCCCGTCTTGGGGCTTAGACTTTGCTGACACAACGTCGCAAGGCAACGTGCCACCATCGCGGCGGTCGGTCGGGCACCGGAAAGGCGGCGTTCCAATCGTTTGAAGTGCTGACAAATTTAAATTAAAAATGCTCGAAAAGCGATTTCATTAATTTCCATCCATCGACTAGGTGACGGGTTTGCGTGAGCCATTCGCACTCACTGTCTCCGTGTTTCTCTCTTTCTCTCGACCGGAAATCGGTTGAACGGATGGCTTGGGATGGCTTTGGACGGTCCCGGACACGTGCTCGAGAGAGAAATTGATATTTATGCGCATCCCAAGCCAGCACGGGGCCTGGCACCGAGCGATGTATCCTTGTCGATGTAGCACAAAACCGTTCGCCTTCATTTGCATGCCGGGTACCTTCTCGAGGCCCGGTATTAGGTGTCTAGGTAATAAATTCGAATTACTGCGCTCGCTGTCCACCTAGAGCGCTGTTAGGCGGATGATTGTTTCGCTTAAATTGTAGTTTTTGAAATCCCATCGCAGAGAAACTTACAAAAGTAAAAAGTTTTAACGGTCCAATGGATCGAACTGTTACTAACTATTAACTACGTGCCGCGTGCGTTGAGACTTGTGACTTCTGATGAACAATATTACTCAATCCTGTTGGTACATAATCAATCACCGGCGTCAGGAATCGTTAATACAGATAAATCCTCTTTGCACCACCCAAATGCGGCCATAGTTTCGTTAATCTATCCAGCAGAGCGGATCAAGTGTTGGTCAGCACAAAGAGACAGTTCCGAGTTCCTTGTGCTCGTGCTCGTGAAGACTTTTGCCGATTCATCCCGCAGCCGACCGATCGATAGTCTGTCGCCTGAAGGGGGCCGCCCCACTCTGGAAAGCGGATATTGGCAAACAGCGCTCAGCTATCGAACCTCCGAAAGTAACTTAATTATGTTTGTCAACGATAATTCCTGGCAGAAGGCCAGAGCATTCTGCGCAGCGCCGTCCTGCTGTTTTCCTTTTTTCCAATCATAAATCTGCGGCGAGGCTGAAGTCGGCACCGAGCTGGGGTGGAACTTTCTGTCTCCCCCCCACCAGCCGGCTTGTAAGTTGGGCCTAAAAGGATAATTTTGTTTCGGCCGGCCACCGCTCTGCCGTCGGCGCCGGGCTGTCTTTCTCCGTTTTGGCACCCGCTCGCCCGGGTGACATTTATCAAATCAATTATTTTTTATGCTCCCGCACGCGTTGTTTGAAACGAACGAACGTGATGAAATATTTGGGATTTATTGAGCATCGTAAAGTTCGGCGGTAGGAGTGTGCTCAATTTTTGAGTGCCGTAATGGCGGCCCATAATAAATTGGTTGTAGTGCTGCGCGCCCGGTAGGCGGTTGGGTTTATCACTTCGTGTTGACGGTCGTTATTAGGACGTACTCTCGCTGGACCAGGACCACACATAACCACAATAATGATGTCTAACAAATGGTACGACATCACGTCGACACACTCTGGCTCGTAGCTGGCAGTAACAAATGAGGAACATTTGTGGCGGACAAATTATCAATTACACCGCCGCCGCCGCCGTCGGTCGGCCGTTTGAAGGGATGAATAAAATTAATTTCCATCTCGTTGCATCACCACGGCCGAGAGGAGCTAAGATTGGACGAGAAAAGTGCAACGGTTGGCAGAAAACAGAGCGCTGTAAAGCGTCGTCCGCCCGCTGTGCGCGGGAAGTGGGATGTCGGCTGCCGGAGCAAAACAGGGAGCATTTATCATGCCGCGAATGAGGGCGAGCGACGAAGGACATTTGCATTCGTTTGTGCGCTATATCCATGGGAGAAAATGGGGCCGAACTAGGATGGGCCGTGTGGAGTGTAGTCATATTTTCGTGCCTTCTGAAGGGACGAGCGAAAGGTTCGAAGCGCGCAAAGAAAAGGATCCATTCTGCTGAAGACGCCACCCGCAAATCGGTTGCGGGAGGCATTTGCGTGAACGGAAATGACATTAAGTGGGTCTTTTCATTTAATTTCGCTTTCTCAATTATATTTCGGCGCCGCGTAGGCACTTTCTTGACAGTTCGAAGGGTCCTGGGGAGGCCGTACTGCAAGCAAGAAAGTTACGCCAAACGCCTTTGATATGTCTCCTTGGATTTGGATCTCCTTTGTGGAATGTCTGAAGAAAGTTATGAATATTTCTCTTGTTCTATTAAAAGTAGATGTACTAAATGTACTAAAATTACCCATTTAACATTCTTCGCGACTCATTGCAGTGGTTTCGAGAAGTTCGAGATGCCCAAACAAGGCTACGACCAGATGGACGGGGCCGCTCTCGGCGGTGGCGGAGGCGCGTACCAGGCCGAAACCGGTGGTAACGATTCTCCGATGTCGTTCGAGGAGATCGAACGGCCACCGTTGCGCCACGTCGACAAGTACGTCCGGGCGGAGTGTCCCTGCATCAAGACGACCCGCTACACCATTGCGCTGATGACTTGCCTCGGGTTCATCATATCGTTCGGGATGCGCTGCAACATGGGCATGGCCAAACTGCAGTTCGAGAACGGGGTAAGTGACCGCGGACCGCGACCGAAACGGAACTGGGCCGCCCTTTGGGGTCCGCTTCCATTAGACCACATTTCACCGTCGCGTTAATTATCCGGCGCCGCTCGACACGTGTCGATGATGGTCCCTTTTTTCCCCGTCACCGGTATGTTTCGATTATAATTTTGCCATTCGATTCCGGAGTTCACGGCGTTAGGGCGGCAGGTGACACGAGCATTGAACCGACGGAAATACATAAAATGGCCGGGTTCATTCCCTGAACCATCGGTAGCCTACCATAATGTCGTGCATTAATATGTCGATGGAGAAAATTATGCGATTCCTGACCGTGGCCGTCCTTCCTTCCCGTAATGGAAGCGCCAGGAAATGGAAGATAATGAACAGGCAAAAATGGAGCATTAGCGCGCGGGGGGAGCCCTGTCCGCGGCTCGATTACGCGCGCTGTCCGTGCGTCTTCTATGAAAAAGATCGCTCAACCGGCAACCGGGAAGATAAGGACACCTCCCGGGGATGGGCAAAAATCAGGAAAAAATATGAAATTTTATGGAGTCAAACATAATGGAAGCATTTATTAGGAATGCGACGACAAAGGATGATAATTTTTTATTCATGAGTCATTGCCCTTTTGGCGGTCGGCTAGGACGGAGGGTGGACGACACGCACGACGCCCCGGCGCTGATCGAGGAAACGGAAACGGATAAGGACCCAGCGGAAACGGCCGGAAACGAGCATAAAAAGCAAGAAAATGACAACAAACCGACGCCGGCGACGAGCCATCGACGCCACGCTGTGAGAACGTTGCGCTCGGGGTGCGCTACCGGCGTCGAGACATCCTTCGGATGTTTAGCTCGGATTTCGGAGTCGGTGTATCTCTCCGACGCCGACTCCGGCGGACCCGTGGCTATTGTTCGGTGGGTGATGTTGTGGAAAAAATCCGGGACTTCCGGTGCTGCATTTGGCTCGATTTAACGAACGGGAAGCGCTCGGGTTTTCACACTTTCTCCGCCTGCGATGGACGGACGGGGCACAGGGATGGGGGAATTTAACCGTCATGTCTGAATTACGAATTTGCATTCATCGAATGCACCAAAGGTTTCAAGCGGAACGAAATTTCGTTCACAATGTTGCAGAAAGCCTGCGGTGGAAAAGTTCTATCGAAAACAAGAGAATATAAGTGGTACAAAGTGTACACGGCCAGGACGACCATCAACATCAACTTAAGAGCTACACGTTAATGAAATCAAAGAATTGGTGCTCCAAAATCGTAGATTGACAGTATCCGAGACCTTACTGACCTTGATGGAATATCGAAAGGGTCAGTGAAATGCCGATTGGTGACAAAAACGCTCAATTCCATGGGAAAACAGCACCGCGTTGAAGTCAAGACAGCATGAAACGCATCATAACTGGAGATGAGACTTGGATCTACACCTACGACCCAGAAACTATCGATCAAACGAAACCGCCACAAAGTGACGATATGCACCGAGTGATTTCTAGCCATTCGCTAAACTCAAGAGAGATTCGAGGACACTCTTTCGAATTTATAAAAGAAATAGAAACCGAAGAAGAAATTGAAGGCTATATCGAAAGATAAATTTGCGGCATGTTTTGAAACCTGGAAAACTGTTGGCACAAGTTTATTGCATTCGTACAAACAGTGCTGAAATGAATTATGAAAAGTAAAAATTGATATAATTTCCCGTTTTTATTTGGCCACATTATAGCGCCCATTACAATCATGTATGAGCCGTAAATTTAATGTATTTAAAGAATATCTTTAGAATAGGAATTTCCACTTTTTATTCATTTTATTAAATGTTTCACCTTCCATCTAACAGTCGGTGAAGTACAACTGGACGGTGGCGATGGAAAGCGCGGTCGACTCGTCGTTCTTCTGGGGTTACCTCGTGACGCAAGTTCCGGGCGGTTTCCTGGCCTCGATGTTTCCAGCCAATCGCATCTTCGGCACGGCCATCGCCTGCTCGGCGTTCCTGAACCTGCTCGTGCCGGGCGCCATGATGCTACATCCCACCGTCGTCATTCTGGTGCGCGTCCTGCAGGGTTTGGTTGAGGTGAGTATAGCGGGTCCCCCCGCCCGAGGTTGCGCTCTCCACTAACCCCGGTCCGGGTTTGACCGCCCGTAGGGTGTAACGTATCCGGCGTGCCACGGTATCTGGCGCTTCTGGGCACCACCACTCGAGCGGTCCCGGCTGGCCACGATGGCGTTCAGCGGCTCGTACGCGGGCGTCGTGATAGGCATGCCCATGTCGGGCATCCTGACCGGTTCGATCAGCTGGCACGCACCGTTCTACTTCTACGGCGTGATGGGCCTGATATGGTACTGCTTCTGGCTGTGGCTTTCGTTCGAGAAGCCCCGCCAGCACCCAACCATCACCGGCAAGGAGCTCAAGTACATCGAAAAGTCGCTCGGCGAGTCGGTGCAGCTACCGATGCCGACCATCGCGACGACCCCGTGGCGTCACTTCTTCACCTCGATGCCCGTCTACGCGATCATCGTGGCGAACTTTTGCCGCTCGTGGAACTTCTATCTGCTGGTGCTTTACCAGAGTGCCTACCTGAAGCACTCGTTTGACTTCCGAATCGAAGAGGTAAGTTACGGCCGCTTTCATTGCTCTGCAAGGATCCTTAAACGGGTTCTTTATTCGGATTGTTCCAACAGACTGGTATACTAGGAGCGCTGCCGCATCTGCTGATGACGATCATTGTACCGTTCGGCGGTATGTTGGCCGATCACATACGCAAAACGGGGATTCTGTCGACGACAAATGTGCGCAAACTGTTCAACTGTGGCGGCTTCGGTCTGGAGGGACTCTTTTTCCTGGTCGTGGCCCACGCCACCAGCCCAGTGAGTTGAACACGTCATTTTCGCAGCATGCTCGACATGGGTTTTCATATATCTTCCCCGCTGCTGTAGATGGGCGCAGTAACGGCTCTCACGCTCGGTGTGGCGTTCAGTGGGTTTGCCATCTCCGGTTACAACGTCAATCATCTGGACATCGCCCCCCGGTACGCCAGCATCTTGATGGGCATGTCGAACGGCATCGGAACGATAGCGGGCCTGATCTGTCCCATAGCGATCGATCATCTCACCAGGGGCCAGGTAAGTGGTGGTCCACCGATTTCCGGTGCAGTCTTCGTAATCCGATTGGCGATGCATCAGACAGTGTCCGCCGCCGTCCGTCGGTAGATTCGCTCCAAAACTGCTGATTCGGTGGAATAAATTAAATTTGTTAGGACGTTACACGCTCGTTGATTTTGAACAATGCACCGAACTCCTACGCGGAGCGCTGTTCCGACTGGCGTTCTCGATAAAGCGAAACCCTATACTGGCCACCATCATCCTGCGGCAGCCTTTCTGGCGGCGGACTAAAAGTGTTTTCCGACATCACGCTCACGCTTGGCACCCTTTTTCGACGGGGATATGAAGGGCCTTTTAAAATCTTGAAACTGCACGGAGAGGAGCGCCACCGTGTGGAAGGGTTGCCGAATGCCGTTGCTAAGGGATGTGATTTTTGCTACGTTTGCAGTTCTCTCGCCGTCGCGGGTGCCGACAGAAAAGACTATTGTTGGCAAAACGACAGATTCACGTCGATACGTCGTGTTTGTTGTTTCGATTTTGTTTGCTGACGTTGATAATCTTTGAAATGTGTGCATGATTGCATTGTTGTAAACAAGGCAACCGCAGCGGATGGCAGCAAATACGAACGTGTTTAGATTTGGTTGTTTTGCCAATAATACTTTACTTGGCCGGGAAGCATTTGGTTTCATGTTGAATAAAGTTCTCTACTGTACTGTGTGAATGTAGCATTGCACGGTGCATAACTAATACACCATGCCCCAACTGAGTTAATTAAAACTAATAAAACTAATTTATTTATGAACAAATTTATTTGAAACCATTCCGAAAAATTTAAAAATTCTGTTCGTTACTTGAGCGACATCTATATTTGAGTTTGCGTACCTAACGCCTAGATGTCGCTAGTAACACACCCAGTCAAAATGATAGTACCATAAAACATTTTGAAATGCCAGTTCAATTTCTGTTTTATGCTCGGGTCCGTTCGTTACAGCCAAAATCATGCTGGTCGACCGTGTTCACGATAGCGGCGACGGTACACTTGGTCGGTATCACCTTCTACGCCATCTTCGCGTCCGGCGAGCTGCAGTCCTGGGCCGAACCGACACTGGAAGAGCAGAAAGCCTGGGATCCGGTGGGATCGGGCTTCGAAAAGGAGACAACGTTCAACGCGGACGACAACGTAGACGGGCCAGGAGGTCCCGTGGCACCTTTTGGCGATCCTGCGGCCCAGATCAACACCACCAAGACGCTCAGCTACGGTGCGGTGCAGCACGTGGCCACCAATCCGTTCGCGTATCCGAACGCCATCAGCGAGGAACCGGTGCAACCGGAGGCGAGGGACACGTATCTACACGGAAACCCAACCGAGCGTACCTATTGACCTGCTCGCATGAAGAAAACCGTAACGTTTAGTTTGCACTAGATTGGTGGCACTCCACCACCCAGGGTGGTGGTGTTTTCTGTTCCGATTCGGGAAACTCGAAAATTTTGCTGCTCCCACGGCACTCGAGGCTGTATTGATATTGCTGTCTACCGGCGCAGAGGCAGAGCACTGAGGGCACCCCCCGGTGCAATAGGGCTTAAGACTCGAACGAACGAAGTAAGTAAGGTATCTAAGCAGTCCGGCCGGTGGTCAAGTGAAATACAAATTAAAATTAACCCTGCTTAAGCAATTAACACACTAGATAGTGACTAACAAATATTTAAACGTAGCAAAGAGGCACACCGTATTTACAAAACCGAGACGTGTACATACCACACAACGGCTCCGTAGCATACTGTCCCGATACTGTCACACGAACACGCTGCACTACTATTACCGACTACTGCCGTAGGGTTTAGCGGGCCAGGAGCGCCCAAACGGTGTGGACAATTGTTAAGCGAACGCACTGAGTACGAATCATCAATCCGGCAAACGTGTGTAGTTTGAAGCGGCATAAAAAGCGGCAGCTCCACATCGTTCTCTAACGAGCAACATCATTCGCGATCGCTAGTGTAGATACACATTATGCTCATTTATCCATCCGTTCGGTTTATCCTGTAGCACGTCAAAATCGTTTCTTTGCGAACCTAAAAGAGTCAATTTGCGGGAGCGTTCGGGTGAACCACCATCTAAGTGACCGCCATCAGGAGCTGCGATCGATTAGTAAGGCACCTTCTCAAGGTTGAATGATCCGCTAATGTCCTCGCTCGCGTAACCGATTGGTGTCGGATTGGGGTTCTTCGCCTTTTTGCGGTCCATGTTTTGCGTTTGCGTGTGCGCGTGTGTGTTTGAACCGTATCCAGCTTCTAATCGAAGGCCACGTTTGAGCGATTCCTTTCCGTTTCTTAAGACGGTTCCAAAGAGTTGTTGAATAATTTTATGGACAGTGAGCGAGCGAAAAAGCGGTGTAGTCAGACATATAATTACGCGTTAGGTAAGGGGGAGATAAAAATTTGAGGTGTCCACCGACTCTCAAAGGCTGTGGCGACAATAATAGGCGGCGGGTCAGTGAAGTGACCCGCAACCGATGCGTTAGCGTAAGAGGGAAGCGTCGTAAGAGGAGACGGATATTGTTCTGTTGGTATCTCGGATAATTTAAAGCGTAACATGTAAATAAGCTAATTGAAATATTAATTAGCTCACACCGGTCAGTTGCGAGGGATAATGTACATGTTTTATGTTTCTAATTGGGCCACTCCCAACGTTCGACCCGGGGCTAGCCCCCCGTGGGCCGACCGTGGTACTGCGAAAGTGACAAATACAATAATAAAATGCTAGCTCGTAGAGGCACCCGGGCCCACGTGGCCTGGGTCAAATTAGTCGTTAAGGCAGTTCAGTGATATAGTGAAGTAACACAGCTCATCAACAAAAGTAAATCGTTGCAATGCGAAGTGAAACCGATAGTAATATGGCATCAGTGGCAAGCCAGGTCTCCACGTCCACCTGCGCGACGGCGAATGATTAATGGACGAAACGGCTCAACGAACGTGGCGTAGCGTTTATTGGCAATTAATCGGTAAAGAAGTCATTCCAAAGCAAACAGAAGCACCCGAACATGATCATTTGCCGGCACAACATGGGAACTGGGCCAGGCTCTTACTATGCGAACCCACAACCCAACCTAGTTTGTAAGGCTGTACATACACTCAACTAAAACTCTGTCGTAACGGCTATAACGCACCTAGCTCCGTTCTTGCGGACACGTCATGCGAGTGCAGCTACTAAACGGGTATTAAACGGCGAAGCTGGGCGGCCAACTGTACTGCACGTACAGGGCAGGGTATGATTTCGGTAACAATCGTTGAACAAAATGTCTCTTACGGAAACGTGACCCCTATACGCGATCAATTGATATTTTAGTGACAGTAGAAACCCTTAGTTCCTTCGTTCTGTGCCACCGGACATCAATCAGGCAGACCCGATTTGATCGGATCCCGGAGCCGACGCCTCCGTCGGTGTGCCGTAGGATTCTTTACCGAATATGTTTAGTAAAGCGCGCACACGTGGCGATGGGAAAGTGTACTTTGACTCAGTTCAGTTCGTGTACCAATGCACCAACTACTCAATCAAGATATCCCGGCCCGAGCATCGGGGAAGTAGTGTACTAACAGTAGCCATTAGCCCCCGACGTTCATAGTGTGTGCGTGGTGAAATCGTTTAAATCCCCACAGAAACAACAAATTACAATGAAATAATATAGCATACATAAGGTAGTCCGCGTGTAAAGGAGCGTGTAGAAGTACTAGGATGACGCGCTCTGGTATCATTGCGCCATCCTCCCTTTCCGGTAGCCTGTCCTTCCCAAAAGTCGGTGCTGCTCGCATCCGCGGCATGCAGCAACCGCACGACATCTTTCCATAGAGCATTACTATACAGTTAAGGTGATAACGTAACTGTTACCTTGTAAAGAAACGTAACCATCATTGTATTGTGTGAAGTGTTTTACGGCGATCGTTAAGACGATCGTTTCGTTTATGTTTGTGTTATACAGCCAGCCTGTGTTTTGCGTTCCTGAAAAAGGGTTTCCCCCCGATCGATAGGTTCACCGACCGTCGACGTTGTTACTTGTGAGGTGGAGGTGAATTAAAAACATTCAACGGCAAGCGCAAACCAAACTATGCTCTAGCCGGAACGCGCATCACTGACTATCGGCTGCAACAGCCGGAACATGTTGAGTGTTTGATCTTTCCGCTAGAAAAAAAACAAAACAAATAACAATGGTACCAAGCTACCATGCAACAATACAAGAATATTACACAAAACATCATCGCAAAACCTGATCCAGCCAAATGGTTCAGCTAGTTTGTAGGGTTACGTTGTTGTAGGAACAGGCTGTAGCAGGCAGCATAACCAATTGTAGTCCGTACCGGCATTAGGCCAACGGGTACCCCGTTGAATAATCATAACGATAACAAATAATCTGCTCGATGTAACTTATAGCAAAACCTGTATATTCCTTACACTGTGCAATACTTTAGCAAAACACACCGTATGTATTATCTCTGTCAAAGAGGGCGCCGGAGACGCCACTGCAGAGGGCAGTCTGGTGGTGCGAATGGGTGCTCCGGAACCCGGATGCTGACCTACTCCAATCGCCTGCCGTCTACATGAGTTGGTTCAGGAAGTACTCTTACGATGTCATAACATTTGTGCTGGGCACACTTCTGATTCTAGTGGTAATTGCCTGGAAGGCCGTTGTGGCGTTGAGCAAAATGCAGATTATGCGGAATGACAAATCGAAAAGCGAGTGAAGATATTAGAAGGTCATTAGAACACATGTATATAGTAACGATAAGGATAAGAAAACAATACCAAATATGAATTGAACATTAAGAGAGAAAAATAAACTACCACTTCACAATGTACATTATCGACTTGGTTCCATCTTTTCACTAATGTGCACGTTGTCACCATATTTAATTTTAAAGGATGATTCCCCATTACCTCGTGTAGAGATAGAAGGAAACATTTTCGTTCGGACATTGTTTGACCGTTTCGAAGCACTTGAGGAAGTTCCAGTCAGCGACGACGGCACAACGCAAACTGAACGCTGCTGAGAGTAATACAATCCACTTTATTTTTGCGTTTTTTAACATCACTTTGAACTTGAACGGTCGGAAGCTGCCCTTAATTATTGGTGCATGGTGTGCCAATAGAACTACAAACGGTTGCGCTGCGCTGTTGGGTCGAACCAGTCACCAAGCACGTTGCGGGTGTTCTAAAACTGTGTAATTTCTTATTTACCCACTTTTATACGATGCACGACGGCAAGGTATCATGCCTTATCGCGTTACACGTTCCACCAGCCGCGTGCAATTAGTCATTTTCCTTCGCGGAGTATATCGAAAGAAGGAGCCCGAAAGAATGCAGCCCAAGAACCGCTGCCGCGCGACGCACGTTGTTACTCGATTTAAACCCCGATCGTAAATGAAGTCGCGAATTTCGAAAGATGCATTCTTATGATCCACAGAAATTGGTGCCACAAGAGAAAAAGTAAAGTTGTCGTGGTGTGCCTCACATGCTGATTCTTGAGCTGGGCGATTTATTGAGGCCTTACCATTTTTGAAGTTTACTGGCCTTAATCGACAACTCTTGCATGTGCACACCTGCAACACTTGTTGCTCTTTGGTAACTTCATTATGTGTATTACTTGTCGGAAAAGTTCGTTAATGTAAGTGTGACGGAGGGATGTTCTAGTTCTTCTGGTGGTACGGCACTATCGATATTGATGAAAAGATCCGGGTGATGAACTTGAACATGGTAATTGTTGACGGGCTCGAGCTGACACCACATCAAGTCTACATTAGGTCAATAGATTGCAACATGGCCGAATAAAGGGGTTTTTTAATTACGGTTTTCTTTATCACGAACGACATGGTGTGCCAATAAAACACCTAGCAAACGTTGAACAGCTCATAGCACGCGTAAAATCATTATCAAATACAAAACGGAAGACGGGTAGTTGGAATGGTGGGTTTGATTTGTATTTCGCTACTACTCGCCCTTGAACGGTCGAGGAAGTTTATAACATAAATTACCATATCACCCAGTACCGTACACATTAAGAAACGATAATGTGCCCCCGGGTGCGCTAAACAGTTTGTTGAAAGGAAAGGAAAGGAAAGGAAGAAAGGAAAAATAACGACGGCGTGAGGACCTTACCACTTATGCAGCTCATTAGGCGCTTCTAAACCATTGTAATTACAATTAAGATTAGGTTCTTGTGATTTTTCATTAATGGAACTGAGCATATCGTAACAAACCGTTATTTGCTAGCGGAACTATGTGTTGAAAACGGTTAATAGATGTGTAACGCTATCGTTTTATGTGTTAATTAGTGGAGGGATGTTTTAAAAGAAAATCAGACGAAGGAGAATAAAAACCTAACGTACAAATTGAAATTAATATCGCTGTTATGAAAGGTATGAATTATTTCACTCATTGATGGGATGAAACATTTCACATGCGCTGTGTTTCCGATTCTGGTTTTCGAAACGGAATGTCATATTGTTCGAAAATCACAGCTGTTAATTGCGATCGCGGTCCGATGGTTAGAAACAAAACAAAACAAAACGTTATCAGGAAGGATCAACTTCCAGTGTTCGTCTTATCGTAAGTGATTATGCAAAACTTTGCTCTGTGTCTCTCTGTTCAAACATTAGCTTTGCTTCCTACAGGTTCGTTACTGCTCAATGAAGACAACTTGACTCAACTCAATGAAGACTATGGTTGACTTCGAAGGAAGATGTTACGAACTTTTCAAAACGGTTTACGCAAGATAAGCACTGATCGAATGGCTGCAACAACGAAGCTAAACGAACTCTTCCATCGTGGAGTGGAAGCAGTTACACCAAAGTCCCTGTTCCAAAAATGTAGTTCGATAAAGGAGCTCGAGCAAAGCTTCGTCCACAACAAGCGCTACCATGTAGTCGGTTTCGGCAAGGCCGTACTTGGAATGGCCGTTCAGATGGAAAAACTACTCGGTCCAAGGCTACACAGTGGCTGCATCAGTATACCGGTCGGAACCACCGATCGGTTCGACGGTAATCCAGATTTTCGCCTGTCGCCAAACAGCGTAATAGAGGTGATCGAGTGCGCACCTAATAACCTACCGGATGAGAGGGCTTTAAACGCCGCGAAGAAAATTCAATCCGTTGCGCTCAGCATGACCGAACGCGATGTACTTTGCGTGCTAGTTTCTGGCGGTGGTTCAGCATTGCTGTGTGTTCCGAAAGATCCGATTACGTTGGCAGAAAAGCTGGCTATTATAAAATCCCTCGCTGCATCCGGCGCATCAATCGATGAGTTGAATTATGTTAGAATAGCAATATCAGATGTGAAGGGCGGTAAGCTTGCCGCGGCCGCAAAAGATGCGTTTCGGCTGTACTCGTACATAATCTCGGATATTGTTGGTGACCCACTGGCACTGATTGCCAGTGGCCCCACGATCTTCGACGGCAAAGCGGTTGTAAAAGAGCAAGCTACAAAAATACTACTTAATTATGGTCTTTGGAACAGTTTGCCTGTGTCCGTTGTGAACGTGCTGCAAGAGACTGTTCCGTTGGAGGCCCTCTCCATTCCTGGGTCTGTATTTTTATTGGGCAATAATTCAGTAGCCTTGGAGTGTATAGAACAACAAGCCAAATGCCAAGGCCTGAGGTGCATTGTACTGTCGAAAATGGTTCAAGGAAATGTACGCATAGTCAGCAGAATGTACGTCGAGTTGGCTGATCTTGTTTATCAATTCAAATCAAATTCGATTTCCGAATGTACAATGAAAGACAAGATAAGCAGCATGTTTCAAACATTTAACTTTCCCGACCTGCAGCAGGAAAAGTTCGTGACAATGGTTATCGAGAGCAAAGCAGAAAATCTGCTAATTATTGGGGCAGGTGAAACGACCGTTTGTGTTGAGGGCGACGGGCTAGGGGGACGTAACCAGGAACTTGCGCTCCGGTTTTCGTACGGCATCAGACGATTGCGCGACATTCCTGAAGGCGTAGCCTTTTTATCAGCCGGTACCGATGGTATCGATGGTCCAACGGATGTTGCCGGGGCTATTGGAGGTGCCTTCGTCGCTAGAGAGTATGAGGCATCGCACCCGACGAAGGATGGACTGAGTTTGGCTGAGCATAATGATTCGTATCGCTTCTACGAATCACTGGCCGGTGGTAAATATTTCGTAAAAACCGGCCACACGGGCACTAACGTAATGGATGTGCACTTACTACTGATTGAGACGAAAACTTAGAACCAGCTATTCCGGCGAACTGCGAAGGACGTGTGATAAACTAAATAAGTCTTTTTCAAAAAATGTTGACCAACAGAACACCTGATGACCTCGTTTGCTTAATAAAAGTAATGATTTCCTAATGGTCCGATAAAACACTGTCGCTGGGGAAGAACCTGTTCTCCACTTCGTATTCTTTTTCTACCTCTTCTAGGCCATGAGTCATCCCCCCGCAAGGAACCAGAAAAAAAGGCCGGAAGAAGTTAACCGAATCGAAATTTATGGCACACAGCGCGGGGAGCGTCGATGTGGTCTGTGAACTATTTTTCTCTAAGATGGCCCCGACCGGCCCAGCATGACGCAGGTGGTTCTGCGTAGATAGTACGGCGATTCTTCTTGATAATCGTCCCCCGCGGGCAGCCGAGATCAGGTAAAACAACCCTCCGCCGTTAGGTCGCACGCCAGTCATCCCTGCCCCAAAACACACGGAGATCAAGAGCCGAGACCCGTCGGACACAGGTGGAGCGTGGTGGTGGAACCTGAGGCGACAGCAGACGGTATGGCACGCGGGATCGCGTGGTGGTGATTCGCCCCCCGGTTCGTGCCATCTGCTGCGATTGACGCTGGGGGACTCCAATTTACATATTTTTACCCGCTTTAATCTTAAAATTATGCAAAAATATAATAATTCTCATAAAAGTTGTACATCTGGCGGGTGAAGAGGTCTGACCAGTTCTGCCAGTTGGCATATTAGGAAAGATACGTAAAACGCTGTGGGAAATAGGAATAAAGAAGCCCCACCAACAGGCCAGCCAGCCAGTCGGCAGACCTGACCTGTCACCGGGTGGACACGGGCTCGGGCGGGCTGAGGCCGGCGGAATGATCGCGCACGAAATCAAGAAGGTTGGAGCTCGGGTAGCGCACGTTGCGCGAATGAAATATTCGCTTCCAAGTGCCAAGTGGATTCTTGCGTGGATCCGCGCCTGCGCAGTGCGTGCGCACGGAGTCCTTGCCGTGGCTCGTGAGGATCGACCGATCACGTTGCACGTTACACAACATCTCTCTCTCTCTCTCTCGTCTCCTACCCGTTGCTGTGCCCCAAACGGAGGCCAAACACATGTCAGCCGATGACCGCAGCACCATGCACTCAACGCGCAACACACTAATGGAGCGGTTGACCGGTCCCTACCTACAAATGGCCGAAAAAACGGGCCCCCAACGTGTCCACTCACTCTGCAGCTGCGCCCGGGTCGGGCCTGGGCCGACGATGAAAGTAAATGGTTAAATCCCATGAAATATGTCCTCCTTTTTTCGTATCGGGCCACCGACATGCACCGGCCGCGATGCTGGAGCTCGCTCGCCGTTGTTGTTGAAATCTCGTGGCATTAACTTTTCTCGCTGACAAGTTGCTTATCAATTTTCTCTGGCAATGGTGCTGGTGGTGGTGATGGGCCTCCTCTCTCGGCCAGCGACAAAGCGGCGGCCCCAGCGGGACTCCCGAGAAGAAGACTTAAGTGGAATGCACCAGTGCTCTGTGTCTGTGTTGCCCCGTTTTCGGAGGATCCGATGATTCATAGCTATTTTTAGCGATCGTTGCACTATCCGCAAGTCGCGGGCGTCGCGGGAATAATTTGCGCACAGTGAGTTTGATCCTTGCGATTGCGTGTGATTTGCCACTTCATTCGCGCCACGTCAACCACTACCCAGGCCGTGTTTGGTTTGGCCGACGATCAAACACCACACGACGCAGTGTTTGCCGCCATCTTGCGCACGGTGAAATCTGACGATCGGAATCGATAAACTTCAACTTCAACCCTTTTAGCATATTCACACCGCCGGGCCGCGCTAAAAGGTGCGCCCCGAAAGGCAAACATAAAAAGGTTGGAGTTGCCCATTTTGGGATGTTATTCTCACACGGCGGCCGCTTAACAACCGGAGACTGTGTGGAGCCACGTCGCCATACCGCGGCACGTGAATCCACTACTTCTCTTCGTCCCTCGAGAGCGACCGCCATGTTCGACTGGGGCCTGAATCGAACCGCACCGAGCGACGGCCGTTTCCGGTCGCATTTAATTGGCCACTTGGGGCTTGGGGCCGTCGCGCGGCCGCGGGACCGTTATGGGCCCGGGTGGAGTCAGTGAGTAGAAACGTGGTCGCGCGGCGTGCGTTCAGATTTTGCCGCCATGCTGTGTGATTTACTCCCGGTCGGCGGACGGCTCTCGGCCCGGGAATTCCGAGGCGCGCTAAATCGCGTGTAATTGCTTTCGTATCGCTGTGCAGCGCATCGCCCGCGGGCGGTTCCGTGGCGCGCGCGGAAACGGCTCCTCTAATTGAAGCAAACTCATCAAACTAATAAATTGAATAATCTCGCCCGCGGAGAGAACCAGGCCTCGGGTCCCGGCTAGACCGAAATTCTAGGCCTAAACGGCACACTCGGCGGCCGTGGACTCGACCACCACCTTAGCCGTCAGTTGACAGTGTGATTATCGTGCCGCCAGACGTGGCCCCGTGAAGCTCGTAGGCCCATCCGTACTATCAGCGATCGTTACTCATTGTGGCTAATTGCTGAGGGCATTCTTCATGGTCCAGCCACGGCATCGCGACCGCAGCACCACTCCACGTCCCGGGATCACTATTTTGACGACACCGTGTCTGGCAAGACGCTCTCGCAGATCGTGGCGTTCAGTGCCAGTGAAGACCCGACCGTCTGTGAATGCTTCCCGGGGTATAGATTTTAATATTTTTCCCACATCAATCCTGTCCCGTTGAGAAGGTTCCGAAGCTCTCCTTCGAGGCACCTGGGGGAACGACATAAAATGCCAGTAGAAAATCGTTTCCGGGCCAGCGTGTTAAAAAATGAAAAATGGTAAAAAAAACCGTTGCCGGCCAGGCGGATGCGTGCACTCAGCAGTTTCCTGTGCTACCGACGGTTTCTCATCACAACCTGGGCTTTCCTGGGAACACACCTTCTGGAATCGGAATCTCGAACGGCACCAAGAATGCGCACACTTCTCGGGCAAGGTGAGCGAGCGCACGGAACGGAAGCACCACCGTAGCGGTGAGGGCCAGCTGGGTGTGGGGCCAGTCAGGCCAGTCGATGGACCTGGCCAGTGCCCGGGACGGGTTTGTGTTTAAATTTCTCACTAATTAACAGCTATATCCACCAGCGTCAATGGAGGCTATAAAAATAATCATAAAACAACAAAAAACAGGTGTCCCATACACGTCTTTAATCAACCCGGGGAGATCGGGCCCATGGGTCTCGGGCCTATGACGATGATGACGGGCGGTGTTGCGCCACATTCTTCATCATTTTTCATCAACTCCAGCTCCAGCCATCTTCTCTGTTATTCCACTTCTACCGGTGTTGGTGGGTGACTCCACTTGGCTTCAGCTTCAGCTGCTGTTGCGGCTTCGGGTCACCCATGTCCGGACGTGTTGCCATTTCCTCACCGGGGGATCGGCGGACTTTCGAAATAGAGATGATAGGAATATGTAAAACTGGGCTGCTTGCCAAAAAGAAACTCGTTTTTGGGGACACATTCACAGCGTGCGGTGGCGATCCGGCGCTTGAAATCCACTTCCACCTTATTCTGACACTAAAGCCACGGACCTCCGGAGACCAATACTTTTCCCCATGGCCGTGCCCGTGTGAGCCCTTTCCGGGGGACGGGACCTTTGCGTCGGAACGAGCAACACACGGCCTCCCTAAGCATCGAGTGTTTGTTGATGATTTTTATCGATTATCATTTCTTCATCATTCCCTCGGCACGGTGCGGCTGGATGTCACCGGGCTGGACAGTAATAGCAGCGAAGGGGGGAGATGGTGCTCCCCTCAACCCGGTAACAGGTTGAGCTGAAGCCGCCGAGTGGAGTTGCGATTGCATTTGGTAAGCGATTGAGCGAAACGGAGCCTCGCGCTGGCCGGACGTTGGCCGTCCGAAACGGGAGAGGGAAATAAATGTTTATGATGAAAAGCACCTTCAAGCCCAACGGTCCAGGTGTGACGCGTCGTTCCCCGACTTCAGTCGGGCCGGTCCCGATGTCCTGCAGACGATCGCCCCGCAAGGATCGACGATTCTGATCGTCGTGTCGAGACGGCCCCCTTTTGCTGGAAGCTTCTCTTTCACATTCCGCGGCGCGCGCGCGCCCGAGCCTCGGCGGAAATGGCACCTGGGTTCGGTGCCGGGAAGCGCAAAAAACAGCGCGGCTGCCTGCGTCCCACTCCGCGTTGCTCCGGGCTGCTGAAAAACTGAAGGCCACCGGTTAGACCGGTTGCAGGCTCAGCTCTCGCCGCGCGCCATCCAGCCAGCCCGCGTTCCATTCCGCGAATACCGTCGTCGGAGCCGGAGCCACGTACAGAAACACGTTCTGATTAGTAGCGCGGATTGGTTTGTAGTTGATGTTGTCCAACTTGCCCGTTGCCGTTCTTTGTCTCCCTTCCATTCTTTCTCGCTCTCTCTAGCGCGGCGAGGTTGCGCACTTGTTCGACGATGTCGCAGCAGCAGTCACTGTTGACGGCAAGCAATCGGCAGCCTTTTGGGCAACTCTCCCGGCAGGCTCTCCGCCAAATGTGACTCACGCGGACGGGTTTAATTGTACGGAAATCATCGCTACGGCCGATGGTCACCTAATTAGTCCAGCAGCCCCTACCCGGTCGATCGCGGAAAGTTTCGGAAATACCGGCCCGCCAAGCAAGGCCTGTCACCGTTGCAGCACACCGACCGACCGAGGACCTGTCAGGCCTTGAGCCGTGATCATTTGAATTTCAAACGAAAAGCTCACAAATCGTATAAATCAGCGTTTTATTTCTTTCGCCGATGCACAACACTGGTGTGGCCGGCCAGACGTGTCGGTGTGTGTGCGGCGCCAAACACACACACATTGGTTTGGCACAGAAATTCCTTGACCGACTGTGGTGCGCGCGCGCGCGCACTTACGCAGGCCGCAAGAAAAAAGCCTTCTTCGAAGCCTTCTCGCGGTCCGCGTCTCCATCGTTGAGTCGTGTGGAACCCGATTTATGAGCGGCGAGCGATCGTAGGTCGGACCCGCGATCGACGTTCACTGCGGCCACTCGGCGGACCCTCGGACAACCCCGGGACAACCACCGGGCGAGCGAGATGCAAATTATAAAATTAAGTATCATGTAACCAAGCGATATTCCACTCCCAAGAAGCACACACAGCTGACGACGACGATCGTCGGCGCGGGCTCACCCCCCGGGGGTCCGGTTTTCGACGGGACGGGTCCGCTCGATCGGACTGGTGGGGCTCCACGAAGGCTGGCGAGGTCTGGTCCCTCTGTGACGGTGTACAAAGTAGCAAAAGTCAGGCCGTCACCGGGACCGGAGCCCGATTCCTGCGCAGGCAACCCGTGCTGGCGATCCTGGACCTGCAGATCGTCATCGCCGTGGACGCCCCCGGGGGGGAGACCTGCAAGCCGCAACCTTGGTGGGGCTGCGACGGATCTTAACCCCACCACCACAGGCGAACGGGCGAACCGACCCCAAACAAGATCCACTCCGTTGCGCAGGTTCATCTACATGCCGTTGCCTCAAAAAACAACTTGTAGGTGCCCCTCACCGGCTCCACGGATAAAGTGTCACCCCTTCGCATCGCATACCGCAGCCTCCCGAGGCCCGAGGCACAAACGCGGGCGCGCGCGCGCGCCCCTCATGATCATAATCATCATGATCGCTACCACCACCACCATCATCGGCCGCAGCAACGTCGCCGTCATCATCATAATCATTGAGAGATTTTCTTCCTGCCACCTGGGGTCCCCTCTCGGGGGGCCCTCCTGCGTCCATCTTCTTGCTGGTCGGGCTTCTTACTCGCCTCGCAGCTGCTGCCGTCGCCGTTCAGGTCCGCGCTGGCGCTGGCGCCGAGCGGTGAGCGAGGCTGAGCCAGAAAACCCTCGGGGAGGGAGTTTAAAATAATCGCAGATAGATTTAACCAGTAGAGAGTTGATCGTAGACATAACAGCATCATGTCGCTTCGGCCGGAATCAGTTCGCCGTTCGGACCAGTAGACCCCGCACGGATCACCGCTCGCCGTTCGGTCGCGCAAGTGTGATGTTAGAGTGTGGCGCGGGTCGCGTTTTGCGCCAGTGCACCAGGACCAGTACAACAAACCTGAAGGTTCCCGAGCGTAGTGAGCGATCGCGCGCGCCCCTGGAGTGAAGTTTCGTCGTTCGCCGTCCGCCGCTTGGCGAAGGTGTTATTTTTAAGGTTGTGGATTCGACTCGCGGAGAGGAGCGGAGGCCGAAGGGCCGAAAGGTTTTTCGCAAGGCCATTCGAAACCCCTACCCGGGCCGGGGGGCCTACTAGATAGACCCCGAGTGTGCGTGTGTACGCTTGGCTGATGGTGGCGATTGAGGTCAGAAGAGATATTCGAGGCATAAATCAGACGGGACGGGTTAAAGTCTTGCAACGAAGGGAGAGAGAGAGAGACGGTGAGCAAGTGAGAGGGAGGAAAAAAAAAATCCGACAACAGGTTTGGCCACGCCGCTTGGGCCGTTTGGGGTGCCTATTTGGGGTGCGTAACGCAATTTGGGCCCTCGACCTGCAGACCTGGACAGCGGTGGGGATTCTTAGGGACCCCGACCTGACCGGACCGGGCTTAGGGACCTAAGGGTCTGTCACATCGATTGCGCACCGTCCGAAAGTCCCAAAAAACGTGCGCGTTGCGATCTCCCGTCACATCCCCACAGAGAGCAGCAGCCAAAAACAAAAACGGCCAAAAGAAAAACATTTAACGAACGTGGCGGTGCCGGTCGAACCGCGGTGAACGAAGCGGTGGGGAAGCGAAAAAAGCGACATCCAGCGATGGGAGAAAGGAAAATTGTTACAAATTCATTGCCCGGCCCGGCCTAGGGGCCTCGGCCAAACCCGGCGCGCGCACGGGGTGAAAGTACGCGTGACAGGTGAAGAAGAAAGCGGAGCGAGTGAGCCGGGTGAGTGAGTGAGTGAGTGAGCAGAAAAAGTGATTGGAGCCTGGCCCCGCGCGCCTGTGTGTGTGTGCGTGTTCGGGGAGTTGTCTGAGGAATCGCCAGCTCCTGGTGGTATGTGGCCGCGGCCACTGCGCGGTTCCAGCTCGTCTTGGAGAAGAAAATTGTTATCTCCCCACCGCGCGACGGGGGGTGGTGGTCCTAGAGGGGCTGCGTGGAATGTGCCACTGTCCGGGCGCGCGCGTGTGTGTGTGCGAGAGCTGGAAGTGCCCGTGGGGAAGCGGGTGAATTAATGGAAAGATGAGAAAAGTGTGACGATAACGGGCGAGCTGCGAAAATAAAACAAGGAAAAAATGTAAAGGAAAAGGCTCCCGCCGCCGCTGAACCGAGCGATGACAAAATGCAGCGTGAAGCAGCACGAGACGGGTAGCGCTGGCCAGAGAAGAAGAAACCGAGGCAGAGTGTCCGTGGGGCCCGGTGGGACCCCTCGAAAAACGTAATCGGTTTGGGGAGAATCGGTTCGCAAATCGCGGTCCGGTGGTTTCGAGTTCCCCTAGAGGCAAGTGATCGGCTAACAGTGTGTCCAGAAGCGCGGTGTCCTAAAGATCCGGATCCGAACGGATCCGGTGGTGATGAAGTGCAACAGTGCTATCGACATTGCCTGCCTGTCTGCTCCGATTCCGACCGGTCAGACATAGCGCTTGATCTGGAGCCCGGCGGCGCCCTCTACCCTGGCAAGTCTGGGAGGCCTTGGAGAAAGTATCAAAATACCCGGCAAGGTCGCCGTTAGCGCTTCGCCAGCGCCGGCCAATCAGTTGCTCTATCGCCGAATTCGGGAGCCGGCCAATCGAAATGAACCCGAAACTGGATTGATTGATTGATTGACTGCTTGATTGAGTGTTGATCGGCACGCTGTCCCAGTTTCCGGACCCGGTCTAGAGGAGATTTCACCCAGTTCCCGATTGGTCTTCTATCATCATTCAAGGTAAGACCGTTAGTTTACCGGACGGGGCAGATGTTTTGGCTGCCTCAGACACTGCGACCTTAGAATCCACATGGAGTTCAAGTGCGGAATATTCTGTGGGAAAGTTTCCGGAACCCGAATTGCCCCCGAAGATCTCCCGATCGATCGTGTCTACGTCTACGTCTACAAATACCGCTGGTGTGCGTCAAAAACTGAGGCGTAGATCGCAACAAAACCGATCCAGACTAGAACCGCTTCCAACTGGCACTATCCGGGTGACTAGTTTGCGGTTTGTAGCGGCGCCCGATCCGATCGGCTTTTTCTAGAAGCAACAAGTTGAGTATATTGAATACGAATACCCCTCCAGCAAACCACATCTGAGGCCACGGAGGGTAACTAGATTTATATCCCGTAGCCGCAACCGCATATCGTTCGACTTGGTTAGTGATTGACCAGGCCAATCAACAGGCGGCGGATACTTGTTTACCAGCACCGCGCGCACCCAGCTGGGCGTCTCTTCTCATCTCGGACCGATGACATTTCCAGAGCCGTTTGCCGTGTCCCAGCTTCGATGGCTTCTCGTGTGTCACATCTCATGCACTCCTGTGCCATTGCATCAGTCAGGCAGGGGCTTATAAGGTACACACTAGGACTTGGGTGGTGGCGTTAGACTTGCAGTGACTTGATTTGTGTCAAGCGCATGTCAACCAATCGTGGAGTCGGAGCACCAGAACCGAGAAAACACAAATTGCTACTTGTGTCGAGAACGGGCGCTACCGATAGAGACCCTCCATGGGCAGGTCTTTACTATTTGCACACCGATCTCTAATCCGCAAGTCGGGATCACCGGAAGCTAGCCCACCGGGAAGTTGTTGGCTTCCCCGGTACCCGGCGCCAGCTTCATTTATTCTCCTAAAGTGGCTCGCGGGGCCGGCATTGTTTGAGACCGGCGGCTCCAGAGGTTGCTGCGATGCTGTGTACCGAACAAGAACATGAGCTAAGCAAACGTTGCTGGGTTAAGGACGCGCAAGTGCTGGGCATATTGACCAAGCGGGACTTCGGTCGGATAAGAGATGGAAAGCTAGTGTCCGTTAAGTGCCAGCGAAACTTCTTAGATGAATCGGATCTTCGGATCTTCCCAAAAACTTCTGCTCTACATTCGAGTCACGGCCCAAAAGGACGATGCGCAATTTATGGGCCACTGTGGAGAACCGAGAAACACTAGAGCGGCTGGCAATGGCAGAAAATCAGACGCCAGATCCCGGCCAGGGCTTGAAACTGCTTGGGCCGCGCGGGCCACTCCGGGGAGCAACCGGTTCCGTGGCTAATTTTTTCGCCGAGCACGAGCGTCACGCGCTGCGCGACGATTGGATTCCGGCTGGCTGCGGGCCGGCCCGTGGCGATCAGGTTTTGGGGTCCTCCTTGGGGTTGACACTCTCCGGCGGCACGTACACCCGGGTGTATCGATTGCAGATGCACCGCACATGTGACGGCCTGAGGCCCCAATCGCAATGCGGCCAGAAAAATCAATTAAAAACAAATTTTCCTATAAAAGGAGATAACTCCATTCCAATTAAGAGGAATGTTTTTGCTTACACAAAATAAATAAAACATAAACGCACGGACGCCCGGACGGAACCTGTCCGTCCGAACGAGAACTTGATGCTGAGCCAGGCCGGGCCGGGCCGGGGTTTGCGCTGAAACATTGTGCCGAGACCAGATGGGTCCCGACATCGCTCGCCGCACCGACCTCTCTGTCTCTCCCCAGGATGCCTCGCCAGGATGTGGCCCAGCGAAACCGGCCCCGGCTGGCTGTGGAATGGAATCGGAATCGAGAGGAGCGCAGAATGAAGAAGAAATGTCAACCGGCACGAACACGCGGAGCCACGGGAAATGCAGCACATGAAATTAACATTGACATACCCGTCACAGCAGCAGCAGCATCCGTCAGCGCCAGAGCGTGCCCGTCGGCGGCGTTTGCTTTCCGCCACCGGCAATGGGTCACGTGACCGCGGGGGGGGAGACAGGGGGCACCGGCAACCCGGTCGCGATCTGCAATTCATTGAGGAACGCCAGTGCGTGTATCAATTAAAGTGTACAGCCTCTCCCCAGAAGCACCTGGAGATTTTCCTGGTCTTTCGCCGAGATGTCGTCGATGTCGATTGAAGATTGCAACTCCTCCGTTCTCTGTCCGGCCACCACCACCACCACCACCACCACCACCACCACCACCGAAGAAGTCTTTCCTTCCCGATCGATCAGTATCTGTGCCGCGTCTTTGTTATCGGAATCCGGCGCTACCGGAAGCGGCGGTCCGGCGGGAAAGGAACCTGGAGTGGAGCGGCACTTGTGACTGCGATGGACCTTGGAGCACGTTGTTTCATGAATGAAATGGTCCAAAAAGGAAATGTCCTGTTCGGGCCGTGGTGTGTTCGACGTGACTTGACAGCCCCAAGACCCGACGACCAAGGCGGATGAATGGAACCGAAACGAAACTGCTGTTGGTGCGTTCCTACATTCGGGTGCGCCTTGCTTCACGACTTGATGTCCGCAAACGACGAAACTCGATGAGTGATCTCCATTAAACCCCCCCTCCTCGTTCCGATTGATGCAAACTGGATGCGCTGAGCACTCTTCGCTCGCTCGTCGAACCCAGACTCAGGAGGCTCAGGAATCCAACGGGGTAAACAATGTTATAAATCACCTGTTTCACCAGCACGCCTGCGCCTCGAGTCGATGAGGAGTCTTCAAGCGGCACTCCGCGACTTCTCCGCCGAAAACCCTCAGCTCTGTGAAAACATCTTCAACATCTTCGTTCCCGGGAAACTTGAGCCGATCGCCGATCGATACAGCTACATATGGCAGCCGAGACCTACTGGAAGGCTTTTCGTGGAAAACCCCCGACACTCCGACGGGCCACTGAAGTGACCGGACCTGACCGATGGTGATGGTGGACCTGAAGTGTTTGTCGAGAGCTGGAGGAACAAAAAAGGCAGAACGGAGCTCGGAGAAAAAATGCACCCACCGCTCGGCTCGGATCTCGAATTACAGCCCGAAACCGTTCGGACCTCAAGCACTCTGTAACGGCCACCGGCCAGCGCTTTCTGCAACGACTGCCGCCCGGAGTCAAGCTGTCTGGCAAAATTTGTGCAGTTGCAGCCGGCGTGAAGGATTGCGACGACTTCCAGGGATTTTGTGTACAACGGGTGACGGAGAGGCACAAAGAAAGTGCGAAGTCCCGGGGCGGGGGGTGGTAAGATGTTATTAGGTCGCCTATTGTCTACGAGGGCCGGACTGGGACGTACGACGATCGGGGCCCTTTTTGGCGAAGGGTCATCACGAGGCAATCATCATCTGGCGGGCCGCGCCAGACTCGACCACATTTTTCACGAGCGAGTGAGGGAGAGAGAGGGAGCGAGAGGGTCTTGAGAGCGCGGGCGCGCGCTTTCCCTTAAGGAATCACTTCTCGAGAGGCTTTGTTGCGGCCTTCGTAGCATTAGGTGGGCTTTACATGGGGGCCTTAGTCAAACCCCAGTCAGTCGTGAGCCGTGAGCCGTATGTGTGTGTGTGTGTGCACATGCCAAAGATGGACGACACGTAATTTATTTACATTTAACGAATCATTTATGAACAGCATGGAACAGATGGAAGCCAACGCCAAAAAAAGGGCACAACAATTCACACAGAGCTCGGCACCACAGGCAGGCTTCAACCTCAACACACACACACACACACACATGTCTGTGTGTATGTGTGTGTGTGCTGAGTTGGTGCCGTTTTTTTGTGCGTTCCCTTTATGGGTAGCTCAAGGCTGTTCGGAGCAGCAACACCGTCGGAGGCTCCGGCACGGTCCGGGGACGGTCCGGGTGTTTGCCCGGGTGAGCCACGAGGGGTACGCGGCTAGGCACTCTCTACCATGCGCTAACCCTGTCATGTGTGCTCTGTCTGCTGTGCCCAAGAAATCGTCCCAGACAGCCTGTCGCTAGAGAGTTGAGTCGGCGATCGAGTCGACGTAGGCGCTGGACTCGCTGGACTCTGAAGGGCGACAAATGGCTTGTGGCGGACGTGACGTGCGTGGGAACTGCTGGAGCACATTCGCATATTTTTGGGGCTAAAAATGGACCACCCCACCAGCAGCATCGTGGGCATCGTGGATGCCGCGGCAACAATCTCGGCGAGGCCAAAAAAAGGCGGCCATTCAATCACGTTCCGGCACCGGCACCGGCTTTCAAGTTTCGCCGGCAGGTTCCGTGGCCTCCGGCCTTCCAAAAACATCCCTTCCCGCCCCCGGGGATTGATAGGAACCAGCCGCGATCGTGTGCGGTGTATTTGCGTATACGCGGCGCGACGTGCAAAAATTGCGTTTAAAGCGCGAACGTCGGCTACGGTTTGCGAAAGAAGCACGCGCCCGCCACACGGAGGTGGCGGCCCCGATTATGGCCCCATTACGGCCCCCGCCTTTGCCCACCGCCGCCAGCCGATCCGATAATGAGTGCCGACAAAGTGTAGTAGACCACCGGCGGCAGACGGGCTGGCGGCGCGCAGAGATTAGCGCGTTGCGTCAGAGAGAGAGACAGAGAGAGAACGCGGCTTCTGACGAGCTGACGATGATCCATCGGCCGGCCCCGGGGGCCGATTGATTGGGTGTCAAGTGATGCTGTGCAGCCGTAGTCACCAGCCGAGCACCAGCGCTTCCCGAAGCCAATGAACCAAACGGAGTTTCGCGGAACCGACCGCCGCCAGAGCCAGTGTGTCTCGACGCGGCTGCGCCATTATGCTGGGTGTCCTTCGCGGTCCCGTCGCCGTGAAGGTTATGCTGCGCGCTCGGGACATTCACACTTGCGCAGGCTTGAAGCTAAACGTAAAGTCCGCGGTTCACGCGAAAGACCTTTGAAATAAACGCGTCGGCACGCGTAATCAACGGCGAGTCATAAAAGCCTGTCAGATAACCCGTTTCTCGGGCCGCCGTCGAAGATCGGTCGGCAAAAAAAAAACAGCAAAAGCCCGCCTCGCGATTTGCCTCGATCGCAACGCGAACACCGAAAGGACACTCAGCCTACAATGTAGCTGTAGCCTTGGCAACCGGCGGCAACACTCCACCGTTGTTAGATTACTGACCTTAGCAACTTGAGCTCGCACTTCCTGTCATTCCCTGGGGCCCCCTAGATGCGCCCCGCGGAGCTTTTGCGGAGATTACCTGCGGTTGGTGCGTACTTAATCCGCCGGTAGTTAGGGGTAGTCGTCGGGCAAACAGGAGGCCAGAACACGAATCGCGGTGGGGTTTTCCGTCTCGAAGCGAAGAAATAACAACGCGGGAGTTGTCCGTTACGGATGTCCCATTCACCGATGGGTAGGGAAATTCCAGCTACCCCGGCACAGGACACGCAGGCCATCCTGTGTTCACCAGCACACACACACATACGTGTTTGTGTTGAGGTGTGAAAACATAATAACTTTATTGTGCCTTGTTTTTTTGGCGCTTACGATAACATCCGATCGGGGTTTTCCAACGCCCGGATTCGGTCTCTGAATGGTCGGACCCAGTGGGACGGAACTAGGGGTAGCTAGCCACGAAAGTCGTGTTCCTTCGAACAGCGGATCTCTTTTGTTTCGGCTGCTGGAACCGAGTAGAGTGTGCGTGCTGCTAAATCGAGACCGAGTGTCCTAGATTACCCAACGCCGGAGAGCCGGGGTCCGGCGTTCGAGTGGCGGCGTTCAAAGAACCCATCTGGAGGGAGGGTAGAGAAGGAGAGAGAGAGAGACCGAGTTGCAGCAACCGAGTACCGCTAGTGCCAGTAGTGCCGGTGCAAGCGTAAACACCAAACACCAGACGTGCGCGCTCGGGTGATCGGTGATAATTTATTAATTGTTTGATTAAGTATAATTCATTCGGGTCCAAATAACAGATAAATTTCACTTCACAGAGCATCAATCCCAGATTCCCGGGAGCCCATCACTGTGTGCCGATGCCGACGCCGCCGGCCGATCGCACTCCCGATCGCTGGCCCGATCCCGTGGATCGCGGGGCGGATTTTCTTGGCAATAAATATTATTCGGAAGTGAAAATGACACGTAATTGCCAGGTTTCGAGAACGCACTCGTGGCGTGATTTCTGCTGGGCAGTCTGGCGGGTAAAAAGCGCAACTTGCAACTTGCCAGGCAGGTTGCAGGATCGACAGCAACAAGAAAAAAATCGTGAACCGTCGACGACGTCGACGCAAGGCCAACTCGCGCGCGTCACTCTGTCTATCCGTGTCTCTGCCTCTCGGATCCGTGGGGATCCGCGGGCGCCCACGGGTGCGTGAAGGTTCGTCCGGGCCGCGCGCGCGTAGAGCAGCAAAACAACGAAAAAAGTCAACAAAACAACAAAAACGCACACAGACAGACACACGGAGACATCAGGGGTGTGCGCCCGCGGCGCCCGAGAGATAGCGCAGGAGGTATAGTGCGTCAAGTGCGCAACAACACGGCGAAGGGCGGCTGCGGCTAGGGCGCACTCTCTGCGCTGGTCCGCGCGGTGTTTACAAATCGGACTCATAAATATACTCTCACTCTCCGGGCTCTTGTGCAAGCGCGGCGCGTCCGTGTTCTGCATCCCGCGCGCGCGGTGCTGATCGCTCAATCACGCCCGGCGAACGGAAAGGAGGTGGAAGGGCTCACCAGACCGACCGAGAGAGAGAGAGGGAGAGAGAGAGAGAGCAAGATCGACCGGGTTGAGGGTTAGCGGCTAGCGAGCGTTTACACACACGCGAGTTTACATAAATCTTCAGGATTTGTTAGAGTGTAAATAACTGTTAATGAAAATATGATTTCCTCAATATTTCTTCTCGCTCTCCGCTCCGAAGCCTGCGGGTCCAGCCCGGGGGGTTGGATGGGTGTGTGTAGGGGATGTTCCGTGCACCGCGAAACCCGGCCGCCCGCTAGGGGGCCGAAAGTGTCACTCACGGGGACTCTCACGGGTCCACTCACGGGGACGCGCTGCGCCCGCCTGTCTGCCGTGGCGATCGCGGCCGACGATCGCAATAAATCGCGTAAACAAGTCGCCCCCCCCGCGAATCAAGTCCGGTGCGCTCGTGGACTCAAGGAGGACCACAATTTCTTGTGCCGTTCGCGGATCGTTCTGGGTACGATCGCACAAGACGAAGGGCCGTTCTCCGAATTATGGGCTTTTGGGGGATCTTCTTCGCCGGAAGAACGCCTCCACGATCGCCACAGCCTGCTGATGCTGGGGGAGCTATCGATTGAGTGCCCGGAAGACTACGGCTGCTGCTGCTTCGTCTTTTTCGCCGCCGCCGATCGTTCTTCTGGGCCACCCGGACAGGGCGCGTTCTGATTGGCTCCCGGGGGTCGAAACCTGCTGCCGGGTCACCCCTTTTCGTTCTACGTGGGTCCCACCGCGCGCGCCAGAACCGACCAGCAGGAGGGGTTTAGGATCCTTTTTGGGACCCGCGGGACCCAGTGTTCTGGCGGAGTGCGAGGAAGACGTCCCGGACGGTGGCCAGACCGGGACGACTGGCTGGTAGAGTGAACCCAAAACAGGGACAACCAGTCGAGGCCACTCGAAGAATCGAAGGCGAGAGCGAGAAGAGTTTTGTGGCGATCTCTCATAAAAAAGACACGCAGAAGAACGTGCGTTCGGTGAGTGGCTTGGTTCCGAGAAAAAGCTCACGATCGTGCACGATCGACTCACACAGCCGCGTAGAGGCGAGCTTTCGCGAAGGGTCACTCACGATCGAAGCTAAACGGCGCGCAGTTAAGTGCGCTCCGCCGAGGTACTCCGTTTTTAGTCGCGTTTCTGATTCCGCAGCGAACGCTCACGCGCATCTTACGGGAAAGATTGACCACTTGATTTTTTGGGCACCGCAGCAGCCAGAGACACCAGAGACCGAGCAGCGCAGCGCAGATCACAGTGCGAACCGTGTGCGTGAGTGGTGTGGTGAATGTCCAGAGAGAGAAAGGATCGCGCGGGGACGTGCGATCGCGAATTTAGCGCCCGGGTGGATTTAGGATTATTGGGGTGTAAGGTGCCGGTGCGCCGAATGTACCGCCGTGCCAGTGCTCCCCGGAGGACACTCTCGTGTCCCGTAAAGTGAACAAGCAACTCCCTCTCTCGTGCAATCCGTGTGCCGACTTTGTGTGTGAATAGTGTTCAGAGTGCGGCGACGCTTCCATTTGAGGACGCTCGGTGCGAGGTTATGTGCCGAGCGAAGCCGAGCCAGCCCACCGTAACGTCGACGTACCCAGGAGAACGAGGACGAAACGGGCGCAGTGCATCGTCGTGTGTGCAAGCGGAACGACAAGAACGGCCGCTGGACAGTGGTGGTGGTTGTGGTGGTGGCGGCGGTGGCGAAGGTGGCGAAAGGGACGTCCAGGTCCAGGTAGCGGGGCGAGAGAGAATGTGCACTTAACACGCGCGAGTCCTTCCCGAGTGACAAGCGATGGTGACCAACATCGGTGGCAGTGGCAGCGGTAGTAGCGGCGGTAGTGACAGCCGAAGTGAAATCAACAACCAGCGACACCGGCCAAGGTGAGAGAGAAGAAACTGTACTAATTTAGCGGTCGACCCTCAAGACGTGGAGGATCCAGATCCTCCGGCTGGCCGAATCCGCAATCTTCCCGCTCCTTAATTGGGGTAACGAGGATCGAGATCGTTGCGGGTTGATACTGGGACATTATTGGGTTCATCTTTCGTCCTGTTTCTACAACTCCCGGCTCGGACTCTTGGGTCCTCTCCGACGCCCGACGCGATATGATCGTGAGAACTGGTGGCAGGTTTCAGCGGTCGGAACATAAATCAGACCGGACGTGGTTTGGAGTGAACCGCGGACCAAGATGAAGATATGACACCACCCTCGGGTGCTCGAAACGTCAAACGCCTGATTGAGTTGTGCTTCAGAAAACGGCAGTGACTCACGAGCGCTCAGACCAGATTTCCATACCGGTCGCTCCATACGTACCGGACACCTTTGCCTTAAATCGATCGGCGTCCGCAGACTTCTGGCGCCGCACACTCTCGACGCCTTCACTCGGGACGCGCCCGCTTAGCGGCCGGGTGTTGGGCGATTAAAGCATAAAACCAACTAACAGCCGTTGTCGCCACCGAAGGTCGACCTCAAAGCGAGCTGAGATGATCCCTGAGCATCTAGGAGGGATCCTCGGCTCGCCGGGCCGTCGCTGTGGCGCAGTAAAACCCGGGATTTGTCTACCGGTCTGTGACTGTCTCTGGCCTGCCCTACGTTCGTTTCGCCAACACCCGCCCCCGAGGGGGTTTGGGGGTCGGGGGGGAACCCGGGACTGCCGGCGTAACACTGCGGCGCTGACAATTACCGATTCAAATGTGATTAATAATTCTGCGTGTGGCGAGTTACGTGGCGTCCGGATACGGGGGCGAGTGAGCTAAAAATAAAAAACCTGTACCCTGAAATAACACAACCCCCCCCCCCCAGCAGATAGGGGGTGCGCTGGGGGCGGGGTGCTGGAGCATGCGGCCCGAGGCTGGCCTGATAGCTGGTAATTGTTTGTTTATTGATCTTGTTCGATCCGCACTCTTCTTCGCGGCGCGATTCGCCACAGTTATGGTTGTATGGGTGCTGCGCCTGACTGACTAACGTCGCTAACCACACACTCCCGGGGGGTCCATAGGACATGTGTGTTTCGAGCGAAGAAATCCGATCCGGCCGTCCCGGGCTCCGTTCGTCGGCGGAGTTGACGCACTCTTGACACTCTCGGTCGGTGATCGGTTGAATTAATAATCCCGAGCTTCGGCCCCTAGAGATTAGCAGCCATCGCCTCGGTCCTCGGCTCGCGTAATCGCACAGCGCATCCACAGTGACGTGACCCAGTTCCCGGTCCACTCGCTCGGCGCATGAACTTGGCGGCGATCGGACGGATCGCTGGACTGGACTCGGTGCGGGGCAAGCGAGGTGTGGTAGGTGTGGTCGTTTTGAGTGCGGTACCCAGCGAAACGCATCAGCGCAGCGCAGCGCACCATTCTTCAGATCCCCGCCCTTAATGAAGTGGACAACACACGGTTTCGAGTTGTTGTCCTCGCGCTGCACTCCGTAAGCCGTTGGCCCGTTATCCTGCCCTGCTCGAGGAGGCGGGAATGGTGATAGCCGGGGCAGGGAGGACGAAGCGCACTTGTCTCGTGTCCCGGAGGTAGTAAAATCGCCCTTCTGGTGCGCCCTGGTTCCTTGGCGTAGAGGTACATCCCCGAGGATCACCGAGCGGTTCTCGTGGGCCGTCAGCCGTCGGTTGAAGCGAGAGGCCGAGTTTACCGTGCGACTGGTAAGAAGGACCCCGGGAGGGAACGGCAAGAAACAACACAACCCGAGGATCCGGCGGACGGGGCGCGGGGACTGGAAGCTTGAAGCCGTTATTGCCAAGCATCAGCAACGCTCATAAAAGGAAGGCACTTGAGATTCACAGCTTGTGTCCTTTGTTTCGCACCAACCTGCTGCCCGTGGGTGTGTGTGTGTGTGAGTGTTCAGGGCTCGAGGTACCTCTGGTGGCACCTGACGCACTGTGTCGCAGAAGCTCCTGGAACTCTGTCTCTCTCTCTCTCTCACTTAGAACGATTAGAAAGTGGTCGATCGGTCGGTGTACCTCTGTCAGGTCTCTGGATATGGAAGCTCTGCGCACTAAAAAGACTATACGCCTGCGTCACAACACGTGGGCTGAAAAGTACTGGGCCCAAACCCATAAATAGTGCTAATCTTATTACATTCATCGCTGTTTTAGTTAGGTACTAACCTTCAAAACAAAGTTGTTAAATTTGAACGATATAATACTTTACGATTTTGTTATTAACAACTTCGTATTTTAATGTAATGTATTTAATGCATTTTAATGCTTCTTGATGGGAAAAATAACGTACAAGCGACAAAACGGCTTGAAAAGTATTATAAGGATGGAGCATCATAAACAACGATAAAACGTTGGTCTTCTTAGTGGAGAGCAACTGGTGAACCTCGTCCAAAGCGCCCGAAAGCACAGCACAATCGGTTGGAAATGTTATAGCCTCGTTATTCTGGGCCGCTCGTGGTGTAATATTTATCGACTACCTTGAGCAGGGAAACATTTTCAACAGTGAATGTTATGTAGCGTTATTGGAGAGTTTGAAGGCCGAAATTGCAAAGAACCGATCGTATAGCGCAAAAAAACAAATTTTGTTTCATCAAGACAACTGACACGGTACACAATTCAATGAAAACAATGGCAAAACTACATGAATTGAACTTCGAATTCAACTACTGGCTATTCACAGAACTCAGAAAAAATTCACACTGGTAAAAAAATTCGCTCGAATGAAGTGGTACTGTAAAGAGGATCTAAAAAAGAGGCATAAAACTGATGGCGTGGCTCTTAACCAAGATTACTTTGATCCAACTTTGACCAAAACACACCGCGTTTTCCCCCTTCGGGTCCGGGACTTTTCGCCCCATCTGTTAGCACCGTCGATCCCGAGATCTGCAGTTGCGCGCCGATTGGTCTATCTGCGCGTTGCACTAGCACGCGCCACACACTTCAGACACTCCGCTCCGACACTGACGTCACCTTCTTAATTGTCCGCTTCCTCTCTAGTTCAAATGATTCATTTCGTGACCATTCTGCCCGCTCTCTCTGTCTACTTCCAGATTCCCAACAACGAACATGCACGCGTGGCTCTATGTCCTCGCGGTGCTGGCGATATCACGGGGTGTAGCGCCGGTCGCCGGCACCGACGACGACGGCGGAGGCAGCAGCGGTGGCGCCTTGTCGCGCTCCCTGGCAGCCAGCATCCCGGAACAGCAGCAAAGTGAAGTGCGGCAACCGCCGAGTGTGAACGTTCAAAGTGAGCTCCGTCCTCCGTCCGCGGACGAGGACGACCTGAGCGAGTACGAAGAGTTTGTGGCCGGCGGGCGCGTAGTGACGGAAGTGCCGGAAATCGCCCGCGGAGAATCGCCGGCGGAGGCGACGAATGACATTGGCCGTGGTGATGAGGACGATGCCGGCCACAGTAGTGATAGTTCCAGCAAGCCTGATCCTAAAACACTAGTCGAGGTAGAGAAGACTCTCCTGAGCCTGTTGGGCTTTCCTAATCGACCAAAAATCGATAGATCTAAGGTGGTGATACCGGAGGCGATGAAGCAGCTGTACGCCCAGATTATGGGCCACGAGCTGGTGGACTCGGTCAGCATACCGCGCGAGGGACTCAACACGCACAACGCCAACACGGTGCGGAGCTTCACACACGAAGGTACGTACCTAACGCCACTTTCTTCGGGGGGGCTGCCAACGGCCAGATTGGGCAGCGTATCGGTGGATTCCACGATTCCAAAGGGTTCTAGGATGTTTGCCATTAGGCGACTTTCGTCAAGCCGTCGAATCGTTGCAGTAGACACCGACGGACTTTTGATGGTATGAAGTATTAGCGAGCGTTTTGGCTTATATTAAACTCCATTTTCTGGGCAAAATGTACAGCAAGGACAGCAAGGGTGATGTTTGCGCATCACATTTTCGGTGGTCATTTCGTGATCATTTTGTCGCCAATTTGACCCATTTCATTCCGCAACTACCGAATTTGATTCACTTAACACCAAGTGACTTTTGGATATCCGCTAGGCTCAAGAGAGCTACCCGTAGACTCCATTATAGAGTCGATAGTGGAGATAAAAGCCGAAATGAAGAATGTGTTGGAGGCTAATCCTAAAAAGGACTTTTCGGACCGTTTCGAGAATTGGAAAGAAACGTAGACATAGATGTATTGCATAGAGTAGGGATTATTTTCAAGGTAATGACATAGATTTGAAAGAATAAAGAATGGTTTTTGGAGTTATTTGTAAATATCCGATATTTTTTGGCCACATTAGAAAGAACTTATGTACTTATATGTAACCGGGTAACTGGAACTAATTTATTTTCTTTGAATTTTTCACCGAGTTTTCTTTCATTTGGTTTTGTTTATTTGATAGACCAACCAAGTGGAGTTTGTTTTATTTGCTAAACATTTGGTCCATTTGGTCCATTGGACAAACCTCCAAAAGATTTAATGACAGAATAAAAGTTTAAACAATAAAGGTTCACATTTTGGAGTTCAAAGTTCAAAGTTTAAAGTAGTTCAAACAAAAACAGGGAATTAGCGGTGTTTAACATCAACATGTTTGAGGGTTCGTCTGGTTAGGTCCATAAGTTTCTATCAGAACTTTGGCCACGTTATCGCTGGCAGCTGAAAAGCGTGAAAGACCATTCGATCAGAAGATTCACAATGTTAGCCCCATCTTTTGGTTAAACTACAATTGAGAGGCCAACTCAGAACGTCTCCAGCAGTCCTTGATTGTTGCAATCCGATTTTCTACGCGGCTATTGCGTTCCACCCTGCCTGGATTCCTGGTAAAACCTCGGTCGGGAAATTTATGCGCAAAATGGCTGTGTTTTCGTTGCCTGCACAAATGCCCAACCTGCTGCCGGCCGTAAAGAACAGGCCTAATCCGAGCGCGCGCGTGTGGTCTAAGCTGCTCTCCCAACCCCCCGCGGGCGCCGGGGGTAACAAAATGGCCGCTGCACCGCAATGGCTGGCCAAATGCAGTGCGCCAGCCTCTGCTCTGCTGGCGGGCCTGGCGCACTGTTTATTTGAGGGAAATTCACGGGAAAACTGTTTATACTCTGAAATATCGCGGGGGGAGGGGTTTGGACGATTAACGGGTGTGTTCCGAGGGTCGAGTGCAGCCGCCGGGTGCCGGTGCGCGCACACCTGCGTAGAGTTATCGATTAATTTTGCACACGATCGGATCCTGTGTGCAGCGGAAAGATCCGGCCCCTGGTGGTCGGTCGGTCGGTCGGCGGCGGTTCAAGGAGAGCCGTCTGTCAGCACGTTGCCGCCGGTCCTTTGCTTGTGCCGACGAGACTGATTACCCCACACACGTAACCGGCCTTTGTTTATGCCACTTCACCACGCGTACTCCGCGCGTAGTACGCTACTTCGCGCGCGTCGAAAGTGGCGCGATCCGGGCGGTTCCGTAAAATTACGCAAAATCGATTAGCGGGCCGGCCGCCGGACGGACGGGTAAACAATCGCCCGCCCGGATCGCACCCGGATCGTCGTTTGCCAGCTAACACCTCGTTCGGGGCCCCGTGGCCACCGACCGATCGTGTGGCCATTAAATCGCCGGAGACGGCGAGCGCGCGGTGCAATTTTCGGCCAACCGATTCGGCGGCCGCCGCCGCCGCCAGACAGTGCGCCGTCGGCGGCTCACTTTTACTCGAGTGCTGCCTCTCTCTCTCTCTTTGTGTGTAAACAAACAATCCCGGATGTTGGGGAATCGCGCAAAATCGCGGCCTGACCACGACGACGACGTTTCGGGCAGGTTGCTGTTGCGCGCTGCGTAGTTTTTCTACGAAACTGCACCCGAGCGGGGAGCGGGGATATTCCTGGAAACCCTTGGCGCGGCTCGCGCGTAAATGCGCATCGCCATTTGCGGGCTGCACCGTGGCCGTGTTGATCTCCTGATGACCTCTGCCCAGGGCAACGCACAATTTGTTGCTCCGCCACCACTGTTTGTGCGAAACAATCCGAACTAATCGCCCTCTCTCTCCCCTCTCTCCTCCTCTCCTCCACAGAAAGCCACGTTGACGAGCGGTTCCGGCACCACCATCGCTTCCGGTTACTGTTCAACCTGTCCAGCATACCGCGGCACGAGAAACTGCGCGGTGCGGAAGTAACGCTGACGCGGGCCGCCATCGGAGGAGACCGGCGGCGGGGGCGCTCACCCGCCCGCTACCAGGTCCTGGTGTACGACATCCTGCGGCCGGGCGTACGGGGCCGCCGTGAGCCGAAGTTCCTGCTGATCGACTCGAAGACGCTCGCCGTCAACGAGTCCGGCACGGTCAGCTTCGACGTGCTGCCGGCGGTCCAGCGGTGGCTGGGGCAGCCACGCCAGAACCACGGCCTGTTCGTGCAGGTCACCCGCTGGACAGCGGCACCGACGGCCCCGGGTCATAGCCGGCGGCGGCGTAGCCTTCAGCCGGTCGCGCCGGTCCACGAGCACGTGCGGCTCCGGAGGGCTGTGGATGAACCGTACGGAAGCTGGTCCCAGAAGCAACCGCTGCTCCTGACGTACACCGACGATGGGCGGCACAAGCAGCGGCCGATCCGGGACGCGATCAGCAGCGCCAACCGGGCTCGGCGGGCGTCGGCCAAGCGCAGCAATCGGCGGAAAAACGAGCTCTGCCAGCGGAAGCCGCTGTACGTGGACTTCCGGGACGTCGGGTGGAACGACTGGATCGTGGCGCCGCCCGGGTACGACGCGTACTTCTGCCAGGGCGACTGCCGGTTCCCGATCGCGGACCACCTCAACACCACCAACCACGCGATCGTGCAGACGCTCGTCAACTCGTACAACATCGAGCAGGCGCCGAAGGCGTGCTGCGTGCCGACGCACCTGTCCTCCATCTCGATGCTGTACCTGGACGAGCAGAACAAGGTGGTGCTGAAGCAGTACCAGGACATGACCGTCGTCGGCTGCGGCTGCCGATGATCCCGTTCCGTCCGTCCCGTCTGTGAGACGCTGGAGGGGAACTACTTAAGCAGGAGGAAGGCCCGTGACGGGGGACCGTTGGAATCGGCAGGAACCGCGCCGACTGTTTGCTGTATTATTAAAGATTTTCTTTTTGTTTGTTTGTTTGTTTTGTCGATAATGATCAAACGTACTAAGAGAGAGAGAGAGTGAGAGAGAGAGAGCGAGCAAGAGAGCGAAAGAGAACGAGAGAGCGTAGAGTATAATTTCTTAAGTGATTAGCAAACCACATGCGCTGTACCATACTAGAGGTAAACGGAAAGGACGAGCGAAGGATGGCGGATCCCGTGTAAAAAAAGAAACTATCAAAAAAAGCGTATCAATCTGTGCTTCGAGCTCCCCTAGGCCTAGGTTAGACTGTGTATATATATGCGCGTGAGTGTGTGCAGGGTGTTAGGCTTAAGGATCCCCCCCCGCGATCGGCCAGCCATCAGCCGTGTGCGTCCCAAGTCAAGCTGCACCTATTATGGGGACCACGCGGGTCCTGAAGACCGGGCAATTGAGGTTGTTGTGGCTGCATTGGGTGACTGTGTTTGGTCTGAAATGCTACCTTTTATAAAGTTCCCATTTCGGGCGGAGGTCCGAGGGCACTGGGCCGCGCGAGGTGGCCAGCCCCTGCTTAATCAGATGAGATGTGCGTGTGAGTAAGTATGTGTGTGTGTGTGTTTTGGGTGTAAATTTTGTATATTATAACTGTACCTGTAAACGAAAGGAAAAACGTATTTATTTTACGAACAAAAGGCGGCGGCAGAGTGTTGTTGTAATTGCGGAATAAAAAATTTGTAAGAAATTCAGACACAACGAGGAACGCGGGCGAATGGAGGAGGTTTATTTGTGGGGGGGTGAGGGGCGACAGATCGAGAAAGAAATGGTTTCCGGGCGGCCAAAGCCCGGACCCGGGTCTAGCTCCCCGCGCAGTCTGCGGCGTTCCTTCGGGGGGTCCTTGGGAGGGCCCAGCAAAAGAAAGAAAGCAAAAAATGGCACAGAAGAACGGAACAGAAAACCGATTTGGCGGATTCCCATACACGGGGCACAACAACCCGGGACCGAGGACCACCCAATCGGCGCTACCAGATTTCATAAGCGCAACACGAGAACCACAACCGATTGGGGGGGAAAAAAACAAAGGTTAAGCCTCGCCAGCCCGGCCGAAATGGGGGCCGAAACGACAGAAAGCCGCACACCGCGCGGCCACATTCAGACATATTTGTGAAAAATGTTCCCTTTGTTTGGATTCCACCGAACCACCGGGGCGGGCTCAACGTCAAGGGCCACCTGTGAGCCACCCGAGGGGGGAGGCCCTCCCAATCCAGAGCGAAAGGAGTGAGTGAGTGGCCGTGGCCGCCGTGCGCATCATTATGTTGCCGGGCAGACAACCGGGCGGTCAGGATCGAAACGTCCGCCGGTGGCCAAGACCGGCCCGAGGGTGGAGGGAGGACGAACGGGACACGACATCAACATCTATCTTACGCGGCAGCACTCTGGCCGGAGCAAAACAATGGGTCGAACCTCTTCCCTCCCACCGACCCGCCTCGGACACGCGGGGGTCCTTGGGTTCCCGGGACACGGCCTCGGGTTTCGGGCTTTCGGTATTCGCTAATTTATTCGCCCTGGGTCCTTCTTTTTCGCCGGCAGCACCGAGTCAAGATACGCCACGCCGCGTTGCGTCAAAAACGATCGCGATCAGCGCTCGTAATGACCGCTCAGATGTTACGCGATACGCGACGCTGCGTTCTGACCGATGGCGATGGTATTATCTGAAGTCCCCCCCGAGAGCGTGCGGCACAGTTTTGATCACGTAATCGAGCCATTCCTTTCTCGGTGGCGCGCTAACTACTGGCATCATGGATTGGATTGGATTTTGAAGAGCGCTTTCCTGCGATTCGTGATCCTATGTTCACTTTATTCCATTTTCTATTTGCGTTCATCAATTATGATCACCTTTCTTACGAAGGAACAATCCGGGGAACGATACTGTCTGGAGTGGCTAAAACGTGTCGATTTTCTAAAGAAAGCTAATTAGTTAGAATCGGCGAAATCGGCTGAAGATGAATAAATTTCTAAGGGTTGCTCCAAAGCTCATGCAATTGTAAAATTGTTTCTAAAATTGATAGAAATATGTTATTCAACTAACAATTTATCGGACACCGTTCGCCAGCAAGATCATGTGACCAGTTCCTCGTTGCGGCAAGCGACACGCCACACACGCCTAGAAAGTTGTTACACCGAGCAACCGGGGCGCAATGGGGGCGATCGCTCCGATCGGCTTCTGTGGAGACGGCGTGGATTAGGATTATGGTTCCACCGCACGTTGCGCCAAAACATCGTCCGCTGGCGTCCATTACCTAACGTGGGCCGCAGCGCACACCTGCCATCAGGAAGGGCCTGCCTCGCGAAGGCTGCACACGCGCGGCGAGCGCGCGGACGCCCACTGCGGGGATCATAATCTCAAGAATCTATTAATCGGCGGCCAATCGAAGTGCCTGAAAGTTGTCCGGAGCGCGCGCGAAGGTGGCAAAATGTAACTGCTGCGGCGTGGCCGCGGAGTGTTACGGCTTAATTACTGTCGCTTGGACCGGTGGGGGGGTTCGCGTGGTTGCCTGCGTGGCTCTGAATCAGAAGCGGGCCCGGTCGTCGGTGCGGTCAACTACTTGCGGTCGCGATCGTTACGATTTTTCTATAATTAACTCATTAATGGAGGTACTAAAAATAACCGATGTTTAAAATTCCAAATCACAGTCATTACTGGGGTCGAGCCACGAGAGACTTCACTCCACACGTCCCGGCCACGCAGCCACGCAGGTGGCTGGGCTGAGTCGAGCGGGGCGTTGTTGGCGCAAGGAGCGCACGGTTTACGCAAATCCAGTCCCATTGCGCTGCGAACTGGGGGCCTCGGTACCGAAACGAGCCGATTGATTCGGACTTTATTTCGGAGTTTCGTTCCGTTGAACCTAGTGCCATTGGCGAATGCATTGGGGGCACCCAAACGCACCTTCAATCAGTTACCGTTACGTTATGATCGCTTTAAAATTTACCAGGCTGTTCAACAAGTTTTGCGGTTCGATAAGAAAAACACAATTTTATGGTTCAAAATACACTTTATTAGATACACATCAGTACGATGTCCCTGATCATCAAAACACTTGTTCCAACGAGATTTCAATTGATGAATTCCATCCCAGAAGCGAGAATCTCGAAGTGAAGTGGAAAATCTGGAAAATACGCTTCCACAGCAATTATTACTTCATCATTTGATAATAAACGGTTTCCACGCATGCAATTTTTTAGGCTGGAAACAGTGAATATGTTGGATGCTCCAATAGTTCAGAGTTTATTTAATGGATGTTTGCCAATATATGCTCTTGTGATAGCGTGCATTGTCCTGATGAAAAAGGATAATTTCCTTCTACAAACCGGGTTCACGATTTTTCCCCTTCAGCTGGTCTCAAACAGGTTCAGTAATAATCGGAATTTATTGTTTTACCAGTTTGCAAGTAATCTTCAAACAAAATTCCTTTCGCATCCCATAAACTATGCTAACACCTTCTTGGCCGATTTCTGGACACGAACTCGATTCGGAACCGAAGAACCAGGTTTACACCACTCTTTAGACTCTTGTTTTGATTCAGGATCATAGTGATGGACTCATAGTGAGGAGTTGACGCACAAAATCCACTTTATCCTTTCGAAAACGAATTCGACTGTGTTTTTGATCCATTGTTTTGCTTTTAGATGTTCCAAAACTAAAAATTTAATCACAGCACGATACTTGATTTTGCCATTGTTGAAAATACTATGACACGTTGATGCTAAATGGTTTCTTAACAAAGAATGAGTTGACAGATCGTTTGATTGACGTTCGTATTAAGAGTGTGCCAACATAGAAAAAAAAATTAGCCTAGCAGCAGCACCCTTATTGAACACCCCAGTCTGCTTGAGTCGTAATGTACAAAGGATCCTGTATGGATTTCAGGCCTCAGAGCCCTCCTAAGCTTGGTCGATTTTCAAAACGAAGTGCCCCGACACTCGGTTTGCAATTACTCCAGCATCCTTCGCCAGAATGGCGCTATAGATGCGAACGATTAAACACCCCATTAGAAAACCCTGTGACCGGCTGCCGCCGGCTGAGGGTCCCCGTACTAGTCGCCGGCGCAGTAATTGCCCGCAATTGTAGTTGGACCGCTTTTATGTGCCGCTTGCGTCAATCAATTGGGTTCCTGATCCGGTTTGCTCGGCTCGTTGTTACGCCACGTTCGGAGCTCGGGATCGGGTATCGGAAATAAGGTGAGCCTTCAGCGACCAAAGTTCAGTGTCCAGTACTGCGCACCCTGGAGAACGCGCGGAGCACGCGGCCAGTGTGTGGCCGCGTAAAATGGATTCCGGACGCACCTTGCCCGATCGATCCTGCCCACAAGGTGGCCCGCCACACACGAGCATTCGTGCTCTCGCACCGGCCCGGGCGAAGGTCTTCATTTCCAGGGCACAACGCACAACTTTCAAAATTCCATCGCCCTTTTTTCTGGTGCACCGGATTGCCGGATTCGCGTGCTCGGCGGAGGTCCGTGCCAGTGCCGAAGATTATTCGAAAGAAATTAATCGCTCCAAGCACGCCACGCTCTGGGCCAGCGTACACGCCATACAGTCTAACGAAGCGGACGCGTCGGACGCGAAACCCATTCACTTATTTAAATTAAAAGAACCCAACCTTGCTCTGGGGTCGCGCCAGAGAGCCGCGGGCGCAGCAAGGGCAACCGCGGAGTCGGACATTTCTTTTATTGGTTTTCTGGAACCGCGACGCAGGATGTTGCCTCCCCCAGAAAACGCTCGCGGGCCAACGGTGGAATCGTAAAGTCCTTTTTCGATGCCTATCTGAGTGCAGCGCGCGCGCCCCGGTGCAGAAGGCCACGGACGAACGGACGGACGGACGGTGGTTGATCACGACAAGTGATCGAGCGGCGATCCGGTGTGGTCCGGCGAGCGGCCGGCATGTCCTCGGCAGGACCCTTCGGGACGCCTTCGCCTTCGAGGCACGCCGCTTCCCAGGCCTTCCCGAAAAGGTGGCCGTGGCCGAGTGCAACAAAAACAGCTCCACGTTAATAAGACGATGTTACACGGTTTCGTGTGCTGTTGCCCTCCGCCCCTCGTTTGGGCCAGCCCGATCCGTTCCGGGAACTGTCTGGGACAAGCGGGGAGCTTCGCATTCGGAACGGCCGACATCTCGCTGGGAGGGCTCGCAACCAGAGCGCGCGAACGATTGGTCGCTTAATTTGGCCCTGCAAAATCCTGGTACGCCGGCGGGAAAATGTTCGGGAGGTCCTTTCGCGAACATCGGTCCCCCCCCACCGCCGTGTGGGGGGACCGACCAGAAACATGAAACGTGGTCAGCGGAATGCGGAATAAATACGGACACCGTGTGCAGGGTCTGGGCAGTGAGGCGCTCGCGGCTGCTGCTGGGTAATGCTGGAGCGCAGTGAAGAGAGCCACCTGCGCCCGTGTCTAGGTGTGGCCAACGGAGTGATGTGAACTTTGGGGCATTTTTCTCAAATCTTTTGCATTTTGTTTTGTGTTTGTTATTATCAGGCAGCAGGCAGGCAGCGTGTTGATTAGAGCGAGATAAGATCGCTTTGCCGACACGGGGAGAGTTAATTGACGCAACAGCCGAGGAATCTCCGTGCCTGCTAGATGCGCACATTAGCTAAGGTTTGAGGGTTTAAGGCATGACGAGTTATTGGTGTGCAATGTATTGCCCAATTCTCGGCAAAAGTGCTTAAAACTGGAAAAACAAAAATCGATATAAATACCACGGTGAGATGAAAAGTTTCCAGTTTGGACAATTTTGGTCAATTTAAACGTGTAATTTTTATGTAACCATCGTTTGAGAGACTTGATGTCTGTATTTTTGTAAAAATGGATAAAATCGAGTATAGTGGTTAGATATATATTTGTTTTTCAAAGGCTATAATAGCCCTAAGCAAATCAAAGATGAGATGGGTTCTGTGTATGGCAACTCTGTGCCATCATTCACCCTTGTAAAATTTTGAGCAGCTAAACTTAAACGTTATAAATACGGCTCGGTCCGTTCTTCTAAAATTAAAAATAAAGAATTAAAACATGGCCGTTAGAGCGTTAGGGAAACGATGAACGTTTGGGACGTCCAAAAATTGCAAAAACCGACCAAAAAATTGCCAAAGCTCATCAAACTGGTGCTAGACAACCACCGAATTAAGTGGTAGAGATAGCGGAGGATATGAACGACGGAATGAGGATAAAAAAGACGTATTGGTCACATTTAAAATCAACATTTGGATATTAGAAAGCTGTCCGCGTATTGGCTGCCGTGTTTGCTAACGTCGCTCAGCGGTTGCCATGGCGAAAATCCTATCCGTTTTATTCGACAGATCTCAACCCCAAGTGACTTCGTTTTGATCCCTATTCTTAAAAATTGTAAGAAACTTTGCGGTGATCGATCTTCGGACGAACCAAATGCAATGGGCTTTACATTTGTCCGAAATGCAACGAACTTTTGGAAAACATCAACCCATATTTGGAAGCAACCTTTTCAAGAGAATCCATCAAATCGACGATCATATCTATGATTAGTCACCACAGAGCGACACTTTTGGATCGACCGCACAACGCTCTAAAGCTTTATCGTGTCGTTCACTAGGAAAAGTGACTGTTTCTCAGATTCTAAACATTCACAAAGTTGGCGTACCCTGTTCCTCGTGGCCCCGTGCCCAAAAGTGCAGAAGTTACCTCAATTATCCATGCTCACCGGTTGGTCGGTCGCCCACCGGCCGCTAACGACAGGCACGTCACCGGGCGTGCTGATCATGCGCCAAGATTTATTGGTTGCTGACTGCGCAGGACACTGTCAGTTTTGTTGGTACAAGCGCCGCGCACCCTTTCGGCAGCCGCGTCTCGGGCTTGTTTCGCGTGTGGTGCGGATCACCCCCGTCCCCCCGGGATCCGATGCGGCGCTGAGTGCGGTCCGGCGAGACCTCCGGCCCAAAGTCAGAGCCTAAATGAGATGTACACGGGACGGGCGTGCAGAAAGAAGGAGCACAAAAAAGCTGGCTGGCGCACAAAAGGCTCACGGCGCATGCACCGGCGCGGCCTGGGCGATCAAATCATAATGGATACACGCCCGCCACCGCCACCGCCGCCTGCCGCAGCCGTCCTCCACTGCACCGCACTGGGGAGGTGCAGTGGCGGTGGCCGATTTTATGACGACGTAAAAGAATTTCAGAAAATATAGTTATTTTATCGTTACCCCGCTCCCGGCCAGGCCATCCATCCCGGCCCGTCCGCCCAGCCGTCCACCGGACCACCGAAGGCCGGCCGAAGAGAATCGCGCGTAACACACAATAATGGAGCCGCCTGGCGGTCTACCGCGCTGTGGAGGTTCTTTCGGCTCCAAGCCGTCCACCCGTTCCGCCCGTCCCGCCCGGCTTTGGGTCTCTCTTTTCGGGTTCCCATCTGCGCCCGGCCCAGCGGCCCGGGAGAGGTTACACTCCACGCTTTTTTTTCCGTTCCGTTCCGTTCCGTCCCGTTCGTTCGCTCGCTGCCGCCTGCTCGACCCCGCCCGGGCCCGCCGTGGCCATCGGACGCGAAAAAAGCTTCCTCGCTGTCTGTGGTGTGCTTCTCGCGAGGCCACTCATGCTTCGGAGAGCGGGCGCGCGCGCGTTCCGGCCGCGTTCGCCGTCGCCGCCGGGTTCGTCGCTTGTCGTCGCTGTCTCGCGCGCAGTCTTTCGTTTTGCCAGTCGCTCGCTCGCTCGGTCGGTCTCTGTCACGCCGGGCGACCTCACGCGGTTCTTGATCCCTTTGCCGCCGCCGCAGCCGTGTGCATCGTTCTGCCGTGTTCCCAGGGCGCAGATCCCTTCCCGCTCTTATGCTCTCAGCTTTCCGTGTGCGCGCGTGTGTGTGTTTGTATAAGGCCTTCTTGTTTTAGTCTTTTTTTTTCGGTGCTCTTTCGTTCCCCTCCGATCGCCGGTTCGCAGGCCGCCGGCCGCCGCCGGGGGTTGATCGCTCGCTTCATCAAACAAAACGCTGATACAACTTATAATGAGGCATTAAAAATCGTTGTTTTATGTTTCATTTTGCCTTCATCATCCAAATTAGATACTTACAATGTTTTGATTATTCGATTTTATTCGGTTGAAGTGGTTATTCGTTGTTCGCCTGCGCCTTCTCTCTGTTCCTCCTTCTCTCTCCCTCTCTTTCTCTTTCTCTCTCTCTCTTTCTCTCTGTTTCATTCTTCTTCACTCCCGAAGCCGTCGGGCCTGTGGACACGGAATCTCCCGTGTTGTTTCAGCCACCACCCGAATCCGGGTTGACGGTCGTCGATGACGATTCTATTGGTTCGTGTGGGCCCTCTAAGAGGCCCGAAACACTTCTTTGCCTTCAGATCTTAGGCCCCCACCCATCCCGCGGGTCCCACACGGAGCTACTGAAGATTCTGCCGGCGGCGGGCGATCGACCGATCATCGGGTCCGGGGCCAATTCACGGTTTTGATTTAAGTCCCTTTTTTATGGACCCACAGTCCGCTCTGACGCTTCGGCGGCCGGGATGCTGTGTGGTGTGCGGCGGGGGGCTTAAAATGCTATCTGCAAGACCTCCTTCGCCTTTTTGGTGGACGCGTTCGGCGTTCTTTTTTGGGGGGGCCGCCTAATTGACCCATCTCTGGCGAGCGTGAGCGAGAGCGGCCTCCGAAATGATGATCGATTGACGCCGACCGCCGCTCCGCTGCTCTGTGGAGCCATTGGAGGGGGGGGTGGGGGAGGGTTGGGTCCTCCGGGTTTTTTCCCTGCTTCGCTCGAAATGACCACACGCTGCCGCGGAACGCTGCCGAAGCCTGTAATTTAATTGAACCTAATCTTCCGCAACTATTCATTGATTAACAACACACACAGAGGAACACACACACACACCGGCACACACACACACACACACACAGCGGCAGAGCGCAGCGGCCATTCAGCGGTCGGTTTATTGATTCGATTTTAATTTTAATACCATTATAGGATCTGCCCGCGCAACACGGAAGAGGATCGTTATATAGAGGCCGTCCTGTGCCTAGGATACCTTTTTCGGGCGCGTCCGTTGCGTTGCCGTACAGGGGGCTATTGAATCACGCTGCACGGTTTTGTTCTAGCCTGATCGATAGTAATTGATTTCCTGCTCAAAACGCAGCGCGCCAGGGCCGACCGGGTAATGACCGGGGAATCTCTTCGCGGGAGGGAAACACGGAAGGGCCACCGGTAGCAATTGTTATGCGATGAATGTATACAATTTATTAGTGTAATACGCATTTTCGACCTGCGACTGCCGAACGCGCGAACCTGCTAAATCCATCCATTAGCGCGCCATAATTAACCGGCGCGTTATATGGGGAAAGCCATTTTGTTTCCACCAAAGGCTGACCGGACCGGGACCTAAAGTTTGCTACAGGCACTAAAGTTACGCTTACGGGGCACCGGACCGCGGAGCGCTTAATTTCTGATACGCACGCAGCCCGCCGCCCGAATTGTTCATAAATCATTAAGTCAACATTCGAGAAACAAGTTGTCGGAATGTCCCGTGTCCCGGTGTCGCTGCCCCCCCGGGACCGATTTCGAGCACACGTCGTCTTGGTCGGCCGTCGACGGCACTAGGGACCCAAAGAAATCCGAACAGAAAAAAACACGAACGAAAGTAACAGAATAAATGCACACAACAGGGGAAATAAAGATTGAGGTCCTGAAAGCGGCTAAAGCCAAAGTTTTACAACAGCATCCGGGCCGGGCCGGGCCATCAATTCGACGGAATCTGAAACATTGCACCGAAAGCGCCCCCCCAAACACACACAAAAAAAGGCCCCACGAACATGTTTTGTTTTCAGCTGTGTGTCCGCTCGCCGTTTCGCCGCGCCGCGTTTTGCTTAATGGATCCTAAGAACCTGCGCCTGCGAACCGTCTTAAGAGAAAATTGCAGCTGCTGCTGCTGCTGGTGCGGCGCAGAATCCTGCGCTACGAGCCTGAGCCTGTGACCGGCCGGCTAACCCGTAAGGCTCACGACGACGACGACGACGGCGACGGAATTTAATTAACTCCTTGTTGTGCAACTGTTTTATGGAATATTTGTCTTGTTCAATCACGCGTTTCAGTAATTAAGTGAGTGAATGAAATTGTTTGTTCTTTCTTTTCGGTTCGTCTTCGCCGCGTGGTACCGAGCGCACCGCATCCCCTGGCCCCGGGTTTCAGGGGGTGCATACCGATTGGGTGCCCAGTTGAGGTCCATATTTTCTATTTCCCTGAAGCAGATGCATGTTTCGATGGGTTGGGCGATGAATTCGCTCGTCGGCCAAAAACACGCTCGATCGATCGCCATGTTCTGATAATTGTAACAGCTCACTATTGGCTGCTCACTGTGCTCTGCTTTTTGAATATGCATTAGGAGCGCCCGTGACGCGCGTTCCGTTGTTGAGCCCGATCGCCCGATGTTTGCGCCTGCATTAAGCGAGCGGCCCAAAATCCGGAGCGGCCCACCCAGCGCTTAGCGGAACGGCCGGATCCGGGGGGGGAATGGTGGTCCGGGACCTCCCGGGTCTCCAAATAGAGTTCTCACTTTTCCCGGCCGGCCACTGGAAAGTTCCACTCCTTGGAGTGATGCAGCACTCCTGCTCCTGCTCCTGGTGTCGCGCCGGTGTTTGTCGGCATCGGCCGGGAGGACCGCGAGCGCAACCGCGACCGCTGCTGAACCGTTTAGGGGGCTACCGAAAGGGCAGAAAACAAGGGTGCCAGATTTCACCGCTCGCTTCGTGCCGGTGGCGGTGATGTTTACTCGTCTATGTGTCATTAACACTGTACCGATCTGTCAATAGAGCCAGAGCCAGAGTTCGGGCCGGGCAAACGGGGTTCCTGGCCACTGTTGACCGAAAAACGCTTCTGGTATTTCGTACTGCCTGCCCTCGAAGGGCCACCGAGGGGGCTACCGAAAGCTAATGGAAAACCCGCCGGTCCCGGTCCCGGTCGGATCGGGCGCTAAGCAGTGCGCGATCAATATTTGCGCTTCGTGGCTTCAGACGCTTTGTGCGCGTTGACCGTGCTGATGCTGCTAAGTGATCGGATTTAGGCTCTCGGCCACTCCACACGGCGCATGTTTGCCCACACGCTGGGTGATCTTTCTGGGCAGTGTGTGGACGCATCGTGCGGTGGATTTGGATTTTGGGAGAGATTGGGAAGCGCAGCGAACCCACCGACGGGACGGGCACGGCGCGATCCTCACGCGATCGCCGGACCTCCAACCGGAGTCGTCCAGGTGTCTCCAGGGGTTTTTGGAGGAATTTTCGGTCGAATTCGTAACTGAAAACTAGAACGATCCCTCGGAACATTCCGGACCCAACTCCGGAGCGATTGAAACGTTTGGCGCGCTATCGGATCGATCAGCTGGCCACGCGGGTCGGCGTGGCGCAACAGGATGGCGCGTAAAAAAATGTTTAAATCATCTTGCAACAACCCCTCGCCACCGCGGGTGGTCACCACTCGCGAAGGGTGCGCTGCCCGAGAACCGCTTTCGGCTTAACAATTCGGAACTAATTACAATTCAAACAAAATGTCTTACTTTGCCCCGTCATCGTCCGTGGTCGCTGTCCGCTGTGTTTTGCCGGTAATCAAGGGCGTTAGGGAGGGCGCGTAATGAGAAGAGAGTGCATATAAATATGGATGGCTCATAAATTAACCCGGGGGTTCTAACCTAGTAACGTAGTTGGGTCTAGTAGGGCCGCATGTAACGTGTGATTCTAGCGCACGATCGTGCGCCACCAAGGCGTGTAGTTACATACATTATTTTACGGGTAGAAGATGGGCCTGATACGAGACGTTTTGTTTGACGCTGACGTGCGGTGTCCGGTGCGTTTCATCATTCCCCAGCCTGAATCAAATTCTGCGGGGAGGTTGCGTGGAGTGTTGAAGCTCGAAGGGCCAGTGTCGAAGTATTTATGACTCACCCGGCAACGATTCCACCGAAGGAAGTCCGTCGGTGGGAACAAAAATCGAACTGACTGACTGACTAGCTGGCTGGCTGGGCCGAGCTGTTCGAGCATGCATTCCAGCGATAAGAGCATAATGAATGGGTGAACGGTGGTAAAAGGTAAAAACAAAAGCAGAACGGAAAGAAACAGGAAAACCCGAAATCCCAAAACGCCGCGCCGGTGCGCCGTAACGCGTTGGGTTTTCGGAAAGAGATCCGAGGCCGCGCTAACTGCTGACCGATCAAATTAAAACAAATTACATATCGGACCTGCAGCATAAAATGTGACAAGACGTTTTTGGTGCTTTGGCTCTTCAATGGCTTCCAGCGGCCAACTCTAGTTTCGAGGTGCCGGCCCTAGGTCGACCTCCGGGGTGGCAAGCAGGAATGTGAGAACGCTTGTTAAAGGTTGTCGTTTATGTTTGTTTTCCATCCTTAAGCTCCCCCCCCCCCCCCCGTCCCAGAGGTGGTTCGGTTTGCTGGCGGTGGCGGCGCTCACCCTGAACCGCTTAATGAGAGGCGTGTAATCGGGAGAGTTGTTGGGTCTATGGGAGATCCATCGTAGCAACCCGGGGGTGGATGGTTTTTTTGTCGTTAGAGTTGACGAAAGTTTCAAGTTTTTGTTTCACTAAGGAATAAATTCGGAAAAATCTTACAGAAAAGGACTGTAAAAGTTCAGTTCATGTTGGAAAAGCATCCACCACGGCAAAAAAATGATATCGTAAGTTTAATTCATAATGCAGTTCCATATTTTCAGAATTATTCAAAACCATTTTTTCAAATTTTACTTTAAACAATCAGAAGCCAAAAGTGGAACTATCAGGTAAAAGATGAAGATGAAACTGAAGAAATGTTGCCAATGTCCACAATCCATCACCAACGTCTTAGTCCTTGTGCTTAGATAGCCAAACCAACAATTACCTTCAACATTCAATTTTTACTATGCTAAAAGTAAAGCAAGGCTGAATGGTTTCGAAAACCGGATAAAAATCCGAGAATTTCAGAAAACAAAACATAAAAATTATATATCAACATTTTGTTTCTTCAAATTCAAACAATTCAATTCAATTTTCATTATTCAAACAATTACATTACCAGCCTTCCTTTCCAATGGCTAAGGCCGAGAAACGCTATTGCTGTTTGGATTGGACGATACTTTGAACAGAATTTAATCTCAAGACGCCTTCAAATTCTGGAAACGTGGAAGTTTTTCTAGCTTTAATTGTCGTGTTACCTACGCACCAATCGGTTGATCTTGCAACTAGCGAAACATGTCTATCGAAAAGCCTGGCCTTCCGTCTGTGCAGTGAGCTCATTAAACGAGGAACCCAGCGAGAGCGAGAGCATCAGGGGTGGATTCGACGGTACAAAATGATGGCCGAAAAGAACAAGGGCATTTACAACCTGCGCCTGCACCAGGATTCGGATGCGGAAACGTCAGGAATGCAACAAAGGACTGAGCGGAACATGACCACACACCCCGGGCACGGCACTGGGCGGGACACATTCACGCATTATCCAGCGGCGGAGACGACGATCGCGACGATCCTTCTCACGTTTTTCAGGTACACTCTCCACGCAGGGTGGTGCGGGGTACTCGGGGACAGTCGCGAATGCGGACGGGACGAGCGAAAACCGCCCCTTGCGATCGCGATCACGTACAGAGCGAAGGCTAATGAAACTTTTGCTGCCTTCTTCCAACGCTTAAGCTCCTGATATGATGTCGGCGCGGGTTGGGCCGTTAAGATGCGCCAGGCTCCAGGCACCCCCTCCGGTGTCGTCTGTCGTGCGGTGTCGGACGCAGTGCGGTGGACACTTAAGGTGAGCAATAAATAAACCACACACAATTGAATTGAAATTAAAATTCCATTAATTCCACGATCGGTGATGGTGGTCGACAGCGATTGCACCGTGCGCAGCGACCACCGTGAGGCCGGGCAGGGGCTGCCAGGAGCACAACGACCATTGGCCGGAATCGCCCGGGCAAGGACTCACCAACGAGAGAGGTGAGCAATCGTCTAGTGGACGGCCCCGGGAGACTGGGGCCCCCCTCCGGGTGTGCGTGTACACCTCACCTGACGCCCCCCACTCACCCCACCCCCTTCTCCGGTCACGATCCTCCGATATCACGGGATGTCACCGTGGCCATCCGGTGAAGGTAGAGAAACGTAAGTAAAATGAATAGCTTGTCGTTGCCGCAATCGACAGCTTTAATGGGGTGATGAGTGTACGTGCGTGTGTGTGTGCGCACTGTTCTTCGTCCCCCGCCCCGGCGCAGGTCGCGCAGGTTAAGCGAAATCCGTGAAACGGCGAAATTTTACGCTATTCGGCCACCGGCTGTCAACTTTGGTCGTTGACAGTTGTCGTCGTCGTCGTCGTCGGCGAGTCCGGTGCCACGGCAGACTGCTTGTCACACTGAGCCCACTGGGTGCCGCGGTGTGGGAAGCGAAGGGCGACCGGTGATGGTTTGTTCGAATCCGAACCGATCCTGAATCCGTCGGGTCCGGGTGCGGCGGCCTGGGACCCGCAAATCGCACGATAAACGCGCCAAAGAACGGCCACGCAGGGAGCAGTGTGTGATAAATGACGTGGGCAAGGTATTAGCGCAATTAAGGATTATTTATTGTAGCCAAAACATTTCTGTTCGGGTCCCGCCGGTTAAAACAAAGCCGAGGACACAAATTGCGGCGGCTGACGATGGTTGGTGGGGGAGAGCAAGCGGGCCCTCTGCCTCTGCTAGGGATTCCAGGCCGGGTGCCGGGCGGAGAATTGGTAAACTTCACAAACTGGCAAATGAGCTGAAAAAGTGTTTTACAAAAAAAACCAAAATTTTTACCACTTAAAATACGAAAGACTGAAAGCGACGAACCCGCCGTCGGCAGTCAAATGTCACACACTTCGAATGTTGTTGCCATGGAAACGGTCAATGATCAAATCAGCTTTCCATCTATGATTTTGAACCGTTTTCGCAGAACGCATTACCGGTGTTGAGTGCTTAATGGACATTTGATTATCATTTTCACTTGTGATTATTTTGCAAGCCGGGGGTCAACATAATGGCGGTCGCGCATGTCATCGTTTACGGCGATCGAAGAATGGGCAGCATAATTGCGCATAGCTAGAGAAAGAGTGCGAGACAGAAAGGCTGTGTGAGGGAGAGAGAGCGATAGAGAGTAGCCGAAAGGACGAACGAGAAACGAAATTCGGAAAATGGTGGAACGCGCAGAGGAAAAGAACATATCAGTTTTAACGTTTTTAAGGCCCTCACAATAGGAGGCAAATTAAATGAGCAACGGTAAGCAACGGTGCCACATGTACACACACCGCACCGCTTCTCCGTCGGCGTTTCGGATGCGGACATCCCGATCCCCGTTGGGTGAGTGTGGCGAAAAAATTGAATGAATTATCATCAATTATTTGCGTGAGCTTCGGTGCCACTTGTGCGCAACATTGTGACCGGAGCGACAGAGACAGAAAGAGAGAGAGAGTGAGTGAGAGAGAAGTACGGCCACCGTTCGGTCGCAGGGAAGGATTGTGAATATAAATAGCTTTTCGAGTGCAATTCAGTTAATTGCAACAACAATTGATTTTTTCTGCTCTTTCTCTCTCATTCTTCAAGTGTACAAAGAAACTATCATCGAGATCTTCACAGTAAAAACCAACAAACAGTGCCCGCCCGAAGTGGTCCGACCCGGCCCGGAACGGGTAGATGATGATAGATTTCTGGAGACTCCAACGACGACGACGACGGCTAGACGAGAGACGAATGGTAGCGCCGAGCGCGTTTCATTGAGCGTGTCGTGAGTTCATTCTTAAAAGATGCAGATGATTGATTTTCCTCGGTCCCTCGCGTCCCTCGGGCGGTCCGTGGAAGTGCTCGAGAGCCGGACCGCAACCCCCGACGAGCAACGAGGGGGAGCAAACCCCGAAACCGCTTCGGTCTTGCCGTCGGCATGATGAGGCTCACTTACCCTTTGGTCGATGATTGAATTAAGCTAACCAACCGCACAATCATCATGCCGCTCATGCCGGCAGCACCGGCAGCAGCAGCATGGGGTCTGAGTGGCGGAAAAAGTAGCATTCCAACGACTCGTCTCCAGCCGTCCGCCAGCCTTCGTCCTATGATCGATCAATCGAGCGGCCTGATCGCCACCAAAGCGGAACGTCGGAATCGGGTTGTTTGTTTTTCGGTCCTGCAAAAGGGGTCCCGTACAAGTGGTCCGAATTGTGCGGGAGAAGTGGCCGGCCGAAGTGGCCGGACCCTTCGGAGGACAATTTCCAGAGAAGTAACCATTCTCGTGCGGTTCGCAGTCACTCGCAGCAGGCACTTCCTGCGGTACCACACTCCGATCTTTCGCACTGTCACTTCCTATGGCACGCGGGTACACCGATGATTTCCCACACACACACACACCCACCCACTATGGGTTCGCGGCAACCCCAAGGAGCGAGAGAAAGAGAGAGCGTCACGGCGCACGCTCGTGAGAGACCTTAAGACAAAGAATTTTAATTAGATTTGACCATTTTTCCCGCCGAGTCACGGTAGAAAATGAATTTCTTCTAGGCGCGCACCGAGACCCCAAAAAGAGGCATCTTCCCGGTTCCGCGTCCCGCGTGGCCCAAAACCTGCCAAATTGTACCCGAAGCCGGCACCGGGGCAAACAGTGTTCGGGTTGTTATTACGGCCGGCGGCAGAAGTAAGGAGTCTTGGAGTCAGCTCGAGTAGCCGGGCTTTACATCCGCGCCGGATGCAACCTCTAGCGGACGCTGGAATGGAGTGTGCGGAGAGGATGGCCCACTTGTTTTGGGCTCATTATTATTATCATTGTCGGGGCGGGTGGATTGGGCGGCTCGAAATTGGCTTGCGGACCCGATTAGAGGGCATGATTGGTAGGAATGGTGCAAATGACACTTCTCGGCAATCCCGGAAATCAAGGGTACTCCGTCAAACACCGAAAGTTGCGCCAACATTGGCGCCCGTTCCGAAGGTCGCGATGCAGGCGAGCTGAGAAGGGCAGTAAAATGCAAAACGCGCAGCATAAACGACGCATAAATCGGCGCTGGGCGAAGGCAGAACCATCAGGCAGGAATGTTGAAGTGGCCAGGGCTGGGCCGGTAATAAAGTAATTTGAAAAACAAATAATATTTCTTCTCGAAACTGATTTCGCTTCATGCCTTATTAACGTGATGACTATATACAAAGAGGAAGCGAGAGAGCGAGAGAGAGAGAAAGAGGGAGAGCGAGCCGCGGGTCGGCGGACACCGTGTCATCATCGGGCGGGCGGGCGGCCGAAGAATGTGGCCGAGAAGATGATGCCCTTCGGCTGGCCGGCCAGTCAAATGGAGCAGCGTGGACGGGATAAATGGATCATAATTCAATCGCTACTCAGCACTGTATGTGTGTGTGTGTGGCCGCGTGGATGTGTGTGTGCGAACGTTGAGTTCCCGATTGGCCCCTACCCGGGGCACGATTGGGGGCCCCTTCACAAATAAATGCGTGAGAAAATTAACAAGATCCTCTGCCGAACTGTGGCCGGCCGGTGTGCGCTCGGCTCCGCCCTCGATGCCTTTTTTGGCCCCCAGGGGGAGCCAGGGAGGCGAGGCATGGGGGCCGCGGGAAGGTTCAGGCCACCAACGAGAGCCACCACGGCACGACAGGGCAGAGGCAGCAGAAGCATAAGAACACGGCGGCCAAGAGAGAACCTCACTGTCCGGGGGTTCGTGAAGCGCATTCCACGGGCCCCCGGGACGTTGTTACGCCCTGCGAGGGGGTCTTCCCGTTTTTGCACCGCTTCCAGCTTCCAGATCGCGGGGCCCACCGCGCGAGGTCCGCGCAGATCGAACGGCGACCACCACCAGCGACGTCGACGGCGCCGGAGCTTAGAGTAAAGAAGATTATTTTATGTTGTGGCGTTTATGCTTCTTTGTCGCAGTTTGCTCTTGCTCCAGGCCACCCCTCCCCGCACCGTGGCCTGCGCCGTGCTGTGCTGTGCACGAGCGTGCTTGTGTGTGTGCCTGTGGCCAACATAAATAGATATTAATCATCTTCGGGTTCTTCGGGATTCAAAATGTCCGCTCGCAGGCTCGTGGGGCTCCTGCGGGCCGGACGCAGAGGGGAAACATACACTCGCGAGCGGGGCGAACCCGAATGACCACCCAAGTGAGCGAAAATGTCGGACCGCGTCGGTCGCCGTGGGGTCCGGATTTCTTCCTCATTTCGTCCCGGGAGCGCACTCTTCGCTCTCACGTGCGCGTAGATCGGCCACCGCCCGGTTCTGGTTCTTGTGCGGGTGCGTTCCGCGCAAGGATTCGGCCGTTTTTGCTCTCAGGATTTCTGGGTGTCCCGAAGTGTCCTTGATCGGTGGCGCCGAGAAGAAGATCGCCGATCGCCGCGCCGATCGATCATCGTCCCCAGTCGGGCCTCGGTCTGCCTCGGCTGACGGCTGCAGACCGCCATCATGGCTGCCAGTGTCAGTCGCCCGCCCCTTCCGCGTGCCCTAGAACCCAAGACCCGGGTTCATAAACCGGGGTCCCGACTTCCTGTGTCGGCGGTGCGGGATTCCTTCGAAATTATAGGCCAGGTCGGTCGGAGAAAAAGTAGCCTTAATGTGATGGCGAATTGGTCGAGCGATCCCCGGAGGCCACCGGCCCGGTTCCTGCCCCCTCCGGGTCCCTGGAGCACCCCCCGGAGGACGAATGGACGGAGGGTTAATCGAGAGCTACATTTCATCACTTAATTTTTACAAGTTCCAAGAATGGGTCCGATGGCCCGCCCTGTCGGTTCTTCCTTCCTCTCGGTTGGCTCTTGTTATTCCTGCGGACCCCGTGGACTCCCTGCCGCTGCCGAAGGGGGCGGACACCACCACCACCACCAGCAGGCCGAGGGGCTGATGCGCCTAATTGGGGTGCTCGGGCTCGGACTCAACCGTGTTCACCCGTGTGTTCTTCCGAAACTCATCTGTCCCGTCCTCGTTCGGGTCGCGGGATGGTTCCGTGGCTCTTTTTTGGGATGATGATTTTACCAAAAAAAAACCCCGAAGCGGCGAATAAACCCCGATCACGGCCGTGCTACTCAATGGCGTCGAAGCTCTAGCCATCGCGACGGCAGTTGAGCGGATCCAGCGTGTCTGTGCCGGACACAAGCGGCGGCACACCGGCTTCGGGCGGAACCGGCCCCGAACATGATTATTCCTAATTTGTTTCGTACATTTCAGCGCCACAAACTGCTGCACGGTTTGTGTGTGTTTTTTCTTCTCCCCTAACAAGAAGGGTGCGTTTTGCGGGAGGACACCGCGACGGGGCGGCGGCCACAAACTTCGCAAAATCGGGCAGATCAAAAGCACCGCAGTTGCGACCACCGGGGGCCCGCCATAAATAAACAGCTCGTTTAGTTGTGCCACCCATGTCAAGGGGAACGTTGCAAAATAAATCATCTCTATTTTGGCCAAATCGGCCATTTTGTGTGCTCGCCAATCGCCGGCCAGAATTTCTGGCCAGATTTAGAAACTTTCGGTTAACCAGAAATCCGTAATCACGACCCAATGGGAAGCCGTTACAGCTTCGCTTTTGTAACTCACGCAAAAACAAGGCTGCCCAATCAATCGGCGGCAATCCATTGATCTGGCCGGACCTTTTAGGAGGCCCGGGAAGGAGTCATAAATCACTGAGAGGGCCACCCGAATCATCGACCGATCGGAAGATCTTATCGCTGCCGAGCCACTCTAGTGTTCGGCTCTCGGGCCGTCAAATGAGCCGTCAGGATGTGCACGGTTCGGAGTGCATCTTCACGGCGCAACACCTTCCCATTGTGCCTTCACCGGAGGCCCGCACTATGACCTGACTTCGTTCGCGTCGGCCGACGCTAGAAGCTAGATAAGCGACGGCCAGTGAAAAGGGACTCCTTCGCTTTTCCGGGCTGCCTGTCTACCCTATTTAAGGATCAGGGAATCAATTTCAAAGGAATGCGAAAACATCCTGGCGTTCGGGAACAGCTTATCGAACGTCTACGGATTGCATCCGGTGGCCCGTCGGGCGGTCACAGCGTGAACCGACATGTGTCCCGGTGGGTCCTGGCTGGCTGGCGCTAAGTGAAAACCCGTGTACCCTGTGGAATGCTCGGTGACTTTTCGAGCGAGTGCCGGTGGTCCTTCGCTGCCGGGTGTCCGTCTTGCTGCGGCGTTCCTTTCCAGAAGATAGGAAACAGATTGTCTTTAGTTCACGAAGAAAGGCTCATGTTTTTGCACCAACCAACCCAGCGAAAAGTGGCAAATTGATAAAAGTGATAATGGTAAGTTTTTGTCAATAGACAAAAGGAGGTCCCAGTTCGTTGTCTCTACTTCAATTTTCAATCAACTTTAAACAGACGAACAATTGACGAATGAAGGGCACATCATTTACCACATGAAGTGTCCTATTTTACCTACAAACAGAGTCGGGAGACCCTCCAAGGATTATGTCGAAAGATAGCAAATGAACCAGATTAATACTTTTGTAACAAAACACAGATTTGTTACGCCATCGAAGTCTCTTTCAGTTCAGCTCAAATCGCGATCAAACGAATGACAAATGGAAGCGCAAACACACACACAAGCGATCGATCCACATTCCGATCTCCGTTATCTCCGGTGCTCTATCTCAGGTATGATAATCGTTGTAGAATTGGCGCAAAAATGGCCCACTCTTGGCCGCCTCCTCGCCGGCTCGGGTCACATTGGAATTTGCCGCTCATTAATAAACTCATAATCTAGAACTGTAACCGGCGAGCGTTCGCATCGATCGACCGGGTGACGACCGGGTCGATTCCGACCACGGGGCCACCGGGGACTCCGGGCCCGGGTCCCGGAATTTGTCCGCTCCGCTTCGGTCTCTTCGAAATATCATTAAGCCGATGGCCGAGGATCGATGGCTCAGCGAGATCGGCCGATCGGTGATGGTGGCCTGCAGTAGTGTGGTTGGGCCTTTTAGCACACACACACACACACACACCCTCGTGCCGATCGTCGCTCCTTATCTTGCATCCGCATCGGTGTAAAGGCGAACAACGAAACAAAGTCACTTGGTTCAGCGGTCCGGTAGATCCTCCGGTGTGTTGTTCTTTTTGTTTTAAGATTAAGATCCTTTGCCTTTTCCCTCCCGGGGCCGGCGCTTTCCTCGGGGCGACCGGTACCGGGACCGACCCTGGACCCGCCGGTTTGCGTTTGCGGCCCAAAAGGGCAATTGACGATTTCCCCCCCAGGGGGTATAATTTACTCTATCGCTTTCCACTTCCTCTGGGCCACTCCGCTCCGCGCTGTGCTGGCCACTCGCTGCAATGGCACACACCATTTTCGGGCCGCCTGTCGGATTCGTCCACCTTCGCCTTCACCGCTTCCATTCATAGCGCCTAGCGCCGCCGCAAAACGACCTTTTCTGCAACAACAACACTAACCGAAAAAAAGAAAAAGGAACATGGAAGGAAGTGGACGGAAAAAAATGGTGCCCCGAATGGGCCGGGTTCTCGGGTTCCACAAAAGTCATTTACGGTCCGACGCGAGGGGCTAATAATAAATTAGATGTATCGATCGGAGAGGAACCCCGGGCCCGGGCTAAAGGTGGACGGCGAGAGAGAGACAGATTGATATTTTTATAGATCCTTCCAGCCGGGACCCGGGACCTATCAGCACGCTCTCCGTGTGTGTGTGACGGGTCCTCACTGTTTGCTCTGACAGCCACGCCACATGCCACCGGCCGGCCCGTTTCGGGTGACTTCCTTTTTGGCATGGCGCTCCGGACCCCTAATGGACCTGCCGGCCGGGACAAAGGACTCGGGCGCATCCTTCAAAGCGCCTCAAGCGGGACCGGATGCGGCACAGGAGGGGCATCGTCATCGTACCCGTCCACTTGGCCAACCTGTTTCGGGCCGCTTCTGGAAGGTGAGCGAAAACACGAAAAAAATAAATGAGCGTCAAATGGAACGAGTGTCTCTTTATCGAGACTGTGGCGCGGTGAGTCATCATTCAATAAAGCGTGCCGACCGCGCTCGACCGAGACCGAGGGCTCCGGCGCAATCTTACGGCTAACGGTCCGGCTTTCCGGGAATCGATTTGTTTGTCCACGGAGGCGACCTACCGCCACGCTATTTGTTTGCGCAACGCGCTGACGATTTTCGCCATTTGTAACCGGGCCGCTGTGGGTCGCGAACGGCACTGGGAATAAATGGTACCATTTTTAATTGGTTAAACGGTTCTAGTCGGGCTATTAATCTTTACTTTCAGTATGTTTCAAAGCAAATCGATGTTCGGCTGATCAAGAATACAAGCATTATCAGACAGGATCGATACACGGCCGATTAAAACGGCCCTTTGAATCGATTAAAGCAATTAGGGCAGATGAGACAAGATATCATATTGCGGTGAGTTACATAATTTCCGGTGTTTAGTGATCATATCTGATGGCCAAAAAAGTGTTCCTGAATGTAGACAATCTGCATTGCATCGTTTTCACTCTTTTCACTACATGCGCCAAAAGGTATGCAACCTACGGTACATGTTGGATGCGGAAGCGAAAGGGATGGTTATCTGTTAAATATTCTAAACAAAAAAGTAAAGGCGACCAATAATCATAAGGGAACATCTTTATACACTTATTGTGAAGTATTGCCACTCAGGCTAGAGTCAATCGGTTGACGTCGCTTCGGATAAAATGAGGCAACTAAACGGCAAACAACTTGACGTAATTTATACTGACTTTAGTGCCGCTTTTGGTCGGGTACCGCTTGTGATCTTGTTAAAAAGAGCTCTAGAAAATAGGCTTTTATCCGTATTTTTTATTTTCCTTAACGATAACAGTATATCCCTGACTATGTAATAAGTTAATAAGTTTCGTGTTGGAAATGTCCAGTGCTCTTTCCGTGTGAGATTCAAGGTTCAGTTCCTCCTGGTGTTAGTGCGGTTCGTGACTTCGATGTTGTGTTAGGGTCTAGGCATACTTTTAAGGATCATTTTACGGAGAGTTAGTTAGTAGAGCACTTAGAACGTTCGGTTTTGTTTCACGAATGTCACAGGAGTTCACCGATGTAATGGGTCAAAAAATTATATACTGTCCGTCCAATTCTAGAACAAGGTAGTGTGGTATGGCATCTACCACAATGTCTGGTGGTGGGAAGACGCGTTTAGACGCTGTTAATGGTGGGAAGAGGCTGTTCAGAGAAGGTTTACGAGACTCACTGTTCCAGAGACTGGAACGAATTTCTTCCTGGTAGGTAATGTCCTATTGTCCGACCCACTAAGCAATATTGTTAGCACATATAATCGTGCTTCGTCAATGAAGCGGTCAGTACTTCAACATGTCCTTCAACATTCCCCTGCAAGAACGCCATTTACTTCTTCTCTTTCTGGATTATTCGCCTCCTTTCAGTTTCAAACAAACGCCGCTGGAATGTGTCCGGGCGAAGAATAATACAATTCACCCCCAACGTTGATCCTAAAAGCGTGTTTAGCCGGCAACCCGATCGAGGCGCCAAATGAACTCCCTTTAATTGCTAATTTACTCGCATCAATCAAGCAAAAATGTACCCCATTACCGGCGTTGACAACAGACGGCCAGTCAGATTGCCCTGCCGGCACACCAATCAATCACCCAAGCCGTCGATCTCGATTGATCGGTCTCGATGTCTTGATTCCGCAAATTGTTGTCACTACAATGTTCGCACCTCGTTGCCCGGCGCCGATGACGATGACGACGATGTGTCCAGTTCCTTTTTTTCCCCGGTTAACCCCCGCGCGCACCTCCAGTCCGGCACGTATATGCCAAGTCCACTTTCCTTATTTGTGGCGCTCGATTGTCGGGCCACCCGCCTGTTCGCGCATTAAGCTCTTTCTCTCGCTCCAAATTCGAACACCGCGACGACGACGGACGGAGGCGAGGTGTGTCTTGTGATCTTGGCCAGGCCATTTTGGGCACGAATGTGGCCGCACCGACCACCGACCAGCGGCGGGTGTTGATGGTCTGCTATCTGATCGCATGTTGCGCGCCTGCACCAAAGTTCCTGTCCAGTCACGTTGCCACTCCGGCTGCTGATTCGGCGTGAAGAATCACGGCTACCCGGGAACGATTCGGTTTCAATTAAAGCGCCGCGCGATTATGGTAAGGGTGCACGTTTTTATGGCTGCCCGCTTCTGGTGGGCAGCCCTTTTCCGCGGCGAGGAAGGTTTATTTATTTATATCTCTTTGTACTTCTTTATGCTCCGATTCCGGTGCCGCCCGGTGGGGTGGCCGCAGTGGAGCGCCGCAAGCCTGCCCACCGGCCAGCCCACGGGTACTTATGCTCAATTATCACACTACATTTTCTTCTCCCCAATTTGGGAAGAACAAATCAATTTGATTACATTACGCCAACGGACCGCTTTTGGGCTGGGGCGCGACTCGGCCCACGGCTGGGATCGGTTGGCTGTGTTTCGCGTGTTACCGTTTAATTTGCACCGTCTTCCATCTTGGGCCGCACAATGCGCTTCGGGCTCACCTCTGGCTGCCGCCTCAGGTGTGCCCCGTTTTATCGTCGGCTTTCGTCGCGCAATTAGGATCCCCGTCCGATTATTTGCGTGCTGGCAACGGTAATGGCAACTACAGCACGGGACAGTTCCCGGTTGCCAGGCACTCGTGCACTGACCATGAAAACGCGGCACTTCCGTGGGTGTGGGGCGCCTGGTTCGCCATATTATTGCGAAGGAAACGAGATTAAACAACCTTTGATGTGATTTAGAGTAATTAAATAATTTAATTTCGTCACCATCAGGTCCTTCCCCAAATGAGTCAGTTCAAAGAGTTCAATGAGGATCAACTAGTAGCGCCCCAAGATAGTGCCCGCATGCCCTCTAAAATCGGTGTCCTTACAGTAACGATAAACACTCTCAACAGCGGAATGTGGCGAAATTACCATCCCAACGGCTGCAGCTCGAGTGACTCAAACGTGAAGCGCTTGCGCTTGCGCTCAAGTAAACAGCATTGATGATGGCGAATCGAATACTTCTCATCAGCTCATCCGCTTGTCCCATTGGCCAGCCCCAATCAGGCCCCCCGCGGGAGAATTCCAACCATTCCGATCGAGGTGCGGATCGAGTTATTTTCAACCCTCGATTGCCATTGCCGACTGGATCCGGAGTGGGCCCGAGTGTGGACAGCGCACCGCGTGTCACACGCTTCTTGATGCGCAATAGGTCATGTCGTGTTCGTCGTTCGTCTCAAACGATTTGCGTCTGCGTTGTCTCTCCCCTTTGGCCGCTTTGTGCGGAATTCTCCGCGAACAAACAGCAAAATCACCGCCACCTCCTGCCGAGGGGTGCGGCCCTCAGGCTGTACCACACACACAAACACACACACCGACACACGGAAAGCCACTAGACAAAATGTCGCCATAAAATTCCTGATGTATTGCCGTCATTCATCGCCGAGCTCGCCGAGCGCATCGGTCCGACGATCGAGAACGGGAAGTGTTTCGGGCCCGGCCCACGGGTGGAAGCCGTGAGGATAGGGGGGTGTAACAACAGATTTAGCATCCAGTTCTGTGTTCGCGAAGACACACTGGTTTCACATCTTTCCTTTCACACGGCGGCCAATAAATTTATTTACCAATTAACAGTGTTCGAACAATCTTGCAGAATCCACTTTGCATGCGAAATGAGCATCCCGAACATCGGGGAGGGCCGGCCGGCCCGGTGCGGTCGGTGCGAAGAAAATGAAAGGTTCTTGCTTTTGGGTGGCGAAGGAGACGGCACGGCCAGTGCCGATTAAAAGAGCAAAAATCATAAACGTGATCGGGGTCGGTATTGATCAATTACGAATCTCGATCGATCCGTTCCATTTGGTGGCCGCGTTCCGTTCGCGAATAACGCGGAATAAATCTACTCCGTCGTCGGTCAGTTTGCAGCCGGGCGACCGGTGGTCTTTTTGGCGTCGTATGCAGAACAGGTTTGATCGCCCGAAACGCGACTCCTCCGCGTCTGGTCTGGTCCAGGTCGCGGCGATCGACGGCGCGACTAGTTCGAGCTCACATTAAATTCGCCAGCAACCACCCAACCCACAGCAGCAGGGTTGTTGCCGCCGTGACTGACATCGGCAGGGTGCGGGCCGGCAAGAAGAGGAAGAAACGGAGAGAGAAAGCAGGAAGGAGCGAGCGAGCAAGCCACAGGTGGATCGATATGGAGTCGCAAGCCGGCCGGCCGGTGGTATTTGAATTGTAAATAAAAACCGATATGTTTGTTTTCTAATTTAAACGACAACGTGAAAATAGAGGCCTTCTGCGAGGCCCGCGCTAGAGGAGGCGAAATGCCTTTCGTGCCAGTCACCGGAGCGGCCGCGGCAGCACCATCATCATATCGGCCACCGGTCGGCCGGCGCAAGGATGGCCAAGGGGACACCGATGCCCGTCGTGTGGGCACCTGCCGCGGTCCGCGAAGATAAACTGCGCTATTTGCGTTCATTTTGTAAGGTCGCCGGTGCAAGATGGAGGCGCACCGGGACACAAAACGGTCGTGCCCCACGCCCCCGGGAGGACCATCGCGCGCAGATCGTGCCCAGGGTGGGAGCCCTCGGCGGCTGCGACGGCAAACGGTGCGACTGATTGAAGATTTATTGAAAATGCTAATTTTGCACTTAAAGCTAACGATCGCGCAGAGAAATGATTTGCCGTTGCTTGTTAAAATCTAACATTTTAATGGGTGATTGTATAAGATATGTAAATGTTTCCCTGTTCATTTGCCGGCTGCCCCGTCGGCCCTGGTTGCTGGGGCCGGGCCTGCCTGAGCCTGGCTAGACAACGTGGAGACGGCCGTGGCCATCGGGCCTACGGCTCTGGTAGCCGCGAAACCATCGCCAAAAAGACACCGTCGCAAGCAAGCGCGGGCAGCGATGCTCACATGTTTCTGTTTCTTGTTTTTCCCTTCTTGGATTCCTCGGGCTTCTTGGGCTAGGAAATCAGGTGTTAATTGCTAACGAAGCATTTCGTGTTTCCAATTTCCGATTTCTGCCCAATGCGGTTTGCCGTTGGTTAACACTTGATCGCCCTTCACGGGTGCCTAGTTTAGAATTATTTATTTTGACGAAAGCTTTGTGGTTTCGAGAAAACCGTTTTTTGAAACAGATGCCCTCTGAATCATCAATCTCAAGAATTTATCAATGTCAGATAAAATAAAAGAAAAAAAATTAAAAAAAATAAATAAACTTTTGAGATAAAAATAAATTTAATTTAATTTAATTCAAAATCCAATCTGAATGACTTGCATGAAATGTTTCAAACTTTGCCCGTTTGCTTTATTTCAGCGAATATTTCACGCAAAACTTATTGCGTCCAATAACCACTAGCTCACCTCTGCTAATATCCAACAGATGTCGCTAAACAACGAAACTTTCGTTAAAATTAAGAACATCGATGTGTAAAGTGATTTCTCTTTTTGGCAACAGATGGCTCTATTCACAATACGAAAATTCATCGCATTTTTTAAAGCGAGCGATGTTTTGTAGATCCGTCGGCGATGAAATGTAACCGAAATGAAACCTTTTAAATTAAAAAATCCGCCACTTGTCTGTGGTAAAATAAATTAAGTACATGATAATAGTAACGAATAATAATTGTTTTGGTAGTAATAATTATAATAATGAACACAATTGTTGTTTAAAGGTCAACACATAGTAGTACACTTATTTGAGTCTTCTTCTTCTTATCCTGCTACAAGAAAGCGGTCTTGGCCTGCGTCATGGAATACCTCCACCGCTCGCGGTCGAGCGCCTTGGAACCTTCTTCATATAAAATCGATGAGACAAATATGGTCCTGAAGTCACTCCAAGCATTCGGCATCGTATCTAACGTGTCTGAATAGTGCACTTCCAGAAACAGTATGTCCTTTGACGCCGTCTCCGCTACTCGATTGAATTCTTGGTAGTCTAACGCATCTACGCTGTACGCATTGCTGTGTGGTTTCATCCGGATCAGTACGATATACGACGTGTCGGGAACGTAGCCCTTTTACAAAAATTACTGCAATTGCAAGTCCGACATCAATTACAAGATCTTACCGAAATCAACGCCAAACTTTATTCCCCTTTTTAACGACCCAGCTCTTAGCTGTTCGGTACAAGTAGCTCCAGGAACCCAGGGCAGCAAAATCCTTTTTCACCTGACGGAATTAGTTCAAATGCTTGTGCAAGTTGTGCAACAAAAAGAGTGCTTCCTCACAAAAACAGGCTCAATGGTTTTCGTGCTGACCGACGAGTGAGTTTGTGGTCCATTTGCTTTTACGAACTGTTTGCGATGGATTTGTAACACAACACTGTAGTCTTTTTCATATGCAAATTCATTTTAATTTGATTTCATTGTAAATGGCTACTAAATCAATGACAACCGCGCATCAGAGCGCTCGGGCAGCGCGTCGGGCGCTCGGGTCTCGCTGAACATGAACACATAATCGAGGAATATTAATGAATTTTTAATAAGTTAATTTTTGCTTCCGTGAAAATCAAAGAAGAGAGCTGCCGGACCGGGAGATGAAGCGTGCGGCGTGCTGCATTGGCGCAGCCTTTTGGGTCCGCCGGGGGCCGCTCGGTCAGTTGGTCAATAAATTATAAATTAAATTGCATTTTAATAAAAAATAAATTTACAAAATTCACAGCCAGCCCTCCGAAATGGGGCAAAAGTGATTGAATCGGATACGGTGACGATGTCAGAACGTACCAGAACCCAACAGAAGAAAGCCCCAGCGAAACGCTCGGCAGCGTACCGGACGTACGCGGGAAGGGTGGACTGATGGAGGAGGCCAAAATGATTGATCGCATGCGTAACTGGGCTGCTGTAAGGGGCTGGCATCCGGCCGGCCTCCCGTTTTGATGAATGCAAATAATCGAACGGGAGATGGATTTTGCTAATTTCGGCTGCCCGGCCATCTGACGATAAACGTGATGACGATAATGACGCCGTGACAAAAACCGGCAAGGTGAGCCTCGGGCGCGCGAGCGGCCGATAAATTGCTCTACATTTTCGAACTAATTAAAAAAAGGATATTACGGTGTGCCGGCGAGCGTTTCGTGGCCCGGGTGACAAAGGGTTCTGTCGCCGTCTGCAAATGTTCGCGCCTCGCCTCGCGAAATACGCGAAATCCTTGGGGAAATTAATTTGTTTTCGACGACACGAAAAAACGGTGCGTTATCTATCTTCCGATCACCTGCCGCCGCCGCCGCCGGCGAAATGTTGCCGGCACCGAAAGATGTTTGTTTTTATCGTTGCCAGATGCCCCATCACGGACCCCATCCGGGGGACGACCGGTACTAATGCGAAAATTAATACTAACAGCCCGAACAGATAAGACACTAAATCGGGTTTCGCTCTCTCTAAATGGTGGCCGATTTCGATCGCCTCTCTATCAGGAGCCCATTAGGCGGCTTAATACCCTTTTCGCCACTTTCGATCGACCGGCGAACTGGACGGCCCGCGGTATCCTTGCGCCGGCTCGCAGTCTAATGGTGTGCAGTCGGGTTGTTGGTGCGATCGGGTTGAATGGGAGCCCGGGTGCGCGCGCGATGCTAGTTATTATCCTAACTGTAACTAATGGCAAATGTCCTGGCTGGCGCGTCTGACCCCCGGACGAAACAAACGGTAATTTACGCGCCGGGCGCGATCCTTGCGCCAGTCGGACCGTCGTTTTCGCATCGATCCCAGGTGTGGAGAAGAGAGAGAACACGGGCACAGACACCCGGGGAACAAAAGGTCAGCATGTCAGCTGACCACGGCTTGATTACCTCGAGGAGCTAATGAATACGTGTGAGTACACAAATTCCCGGATAAGTAGCCGGTCTGGCTGCAGGTCCTTACTGCTTAACCCTAACCACCCGTATCTGCGCTGTATAATTGAGCTCTAATAGCGCGGCATATCGTTACGATAAAACGCGATCCAGGAGTCGAAGCGGCGAGTGAATGGCAATAAAAATTACAAAATATTAATTATCTGTAACATGGCTTAAGTTTAAGGATCCACTTTTTGCACATTTCAGTACGGAGCTAACAGAACGATATTTTCTGCAAAGAAATGAACCTTGTTTCAGATTAATTTATTTACCCATTAAAAGTGTACACGGGTTAATCGCAAAACGAGCCCAGCAAGTAAATGATCATTTTCGTTGTGGGTCTCGGTCTTGCAACACCTGTTCGATCTCTTCCCGAAACCATTGATCCTTCTATGCTGCGAAAGGGTGTTAAGAATGGCGCAGCATAAGCTAATTGAAGGCTTTGTCTGAGGTCCGTTGAACGCCTGCTGGATGCCGTAATGCCGAAATTAAAGACCGGTCAAGAACACACCGTCAGCACTCATGCGTCGCTCAGACCCAACCCTGTCCCTCTTCGCCTTGTCCTCCTCCGACAGCCTTAAGGTCTTAAGGAGCGGTTTGAGGACGTTTTGATCATATTTTGTTCAATGAAAGAGCAATGAAATATTTCACCAAACCATTAGAAGTAACAATTCTAAACCGTACTATTTATGTTCTAAATTCTTTATTTTCGTATGAATATTACGTTTATTAAATAAAATAAAATTAAAGCAGGTATTAACGGACGAATGAGAGTTAATCTGAAGGTCCCTCCTTTTTTCCGAGCTACCCCAGGACCCCTTTATTAGCAAACTAATGAATGTTTGACGCACGCGCTGCTTGCTGCGTGCCTTGCAAGATGGCCCATTGGTGAGGTGAAGTTATTGTTGCGCCATTAGTGTGCAAATGCATTGTGTTTGATCGTCAATTTTCCAACCCGTTTCGTGCATCATAATAAATGCGAATAACTATTCTACGAGTTTGCTCGAAAACTGCTTAGGCTTGTGCCCTTCTGGCGGTGCGGTTCGATTTAATTCCACTGCAATTTTACCCCCACCGAAAAGGAGGTGACTAATGGTGCAACATTAGTGGGTCTGCCTGAATTACTTGACGCGATTTTCGGGGATCCGCACTCGAGCGTCCCGAAGCGTTCAGGACCCCCAAATCAATCATTATCATTACCACCGGGAACTTTATGGCTTTGGGGCATTGCGGCAGCCACCGGAGCGAGCCAATTGCGCTCGGACCCCTCAGCGTAATATGCAAATTGAGGCCCCGGGTAGACTGGCGTGTTATTTTGAGGCGGGCATTTCGGTTCGCATCCGGAGGCTATCCGGGATGACAAATACGCGTTGTGCGCGGCGCGCAAAGTGTACTATCAAATTAGCACAATTTTTAAAGTTAGCAATTTGCACAACGATTACCATCCTTTGTATGCATAATGTTGCGAGCGACACTTTTGCATCGCAGGGTCCCGCAGTTAATCTGTGACACGGGACACGCTATTTCTATCACGCTGCGTGAAAAAAACCCCAGCAATTCGACAGTGTCAGTGCACCGCCAGTCACCTTCACCGCACCGCACTGCAACCCCATCCTTCACGGGCCGAAGGAAATAATTTAAGATTATTTAATTTGTTTACTTTGTTGCCCGCCACGCCACGTACGCCCGGGGTCCCGATAACGTGGCCGTCGTCGAGCATAAAATCGCATCTAAACGGCGCTCGGCGAAGGAACGCTGCGAAACGGCGCTCTTTATCTCGCAGTGCGTCCACCATTCCGCGCCGACCGATCGGCTCCGGCTTTACCATCCGGAGGGGGGGATCCGTGAGGCCGTAAAATGGCAAAGCCGTAACCTGCAGCTAACGAGTCTGGTGCCCCGGCCGCAAGTGGCGCAACAGTTCCGATTGCGCCGCGCGTTCTCGTTTACTACCGACAATTGCCCGTTGACGATCCATAACGATAACATATTGAACATGAATAAATTTGAAAAACAAACAAAAATCATTCCGGCGGTTGGCTGATTATTTACTGCCCGCGTTCGCGCGTCCCGGGTCCGTCCGAATTGCACCCGCACTTCTGCCGCGCGATTCAATTTTCCGTGCAGCCGAACGCAGCCGGCGCACAAGCCCGGCTTCCTGAGGATGCTGGCTCAAGGCTGGCAAGCGAGAGAATAAAACGGCTCACCCAACGAAACCGAGGGGGCCCCGGGAACGATCGCGCGGGAATGTGCGCGCCAGTGTGTGAATAATAAATGATCGTAAAAGTGAAATATGCGTTATTGCAAATTGGATTTTCTGTTCCTCTTTGTAAACAAATTAATGATTTTTTTTATTGATTATATTTTGCATATTTTCGTGCAGACCAATTTCGCCGAACCCGGTGCCGGTGACTTATGATGGGCGTTCGCGAATCCTGGCGGCTGCTCTCGGGGGGGAAGGCCGATGGCTAGCGCAAGCGCGTTAGAACAATTCCGTACCTCAATTTTAGGCCACATTCGTGACTTGGAACTGCAATGGAACTGTTACCATTTTCCGATGTGCGTTAATTGCCATTTTCGAGTATTTGTGGCCGGCGATTTCGGGGCCGGTAATTGAAAAGGCAAGAAGTGGCTACAAGTGGACTGTCGATCTCTGGGACGCGACTCCGCGCAAACAAGGACTGGCTGGCCACACAAATGACCGCCCTTTTGCGCCCCACTGCTGAAACAGTCTGTTGCAAAATGCAATTTCATTCTCAATCAATCACTCGTCATCATCCGCGAGTGCCGCGCGTGTTGTCCTTTTTTGGGACGCCAAGGGCCCGTGTTTTATTTCGTGAGTTTAAGTTTCTGCAAGTGTTTGGCCAGCGGATAGTTCCCGGTGCCGGACCGGGGAGACCGTTTCGTCACGGTGCCGCGGTGGTGGGCAACCTGGGACGGAATGCCGGGGTCTGCACCGCCGCCGCCGCCGGCCGCCAGTGTTGACCAGTTGCATTAGCCCGGCCTGATGAATATTGCCATTTCATTCCGCGCTGCGGTAGGCAATTTAGAACATAATAAATTGAAGTTCATTTATAACCGCGTCCGATAAATGCCATTCCAGTCGTGCACTGCTGCACTGCTGCTTGCCTCAGCTCACTCAACTCGGTCGTTCCGAACAAAGTGCCTCGGCTCGAGACTCGTCAAACATCGGGCCACAACACCGGGCGCTTCCTTATCGCAACCAACCCAGGACGCGGTTCGAAAGCGGATTAGCTCGGTCGCATCCTGCGCGGGGGGGGGCATCGGGGACTTGGGAAGACTTCAATCATTATCGGCTGCTAAATTCAATTTGTTAGCATTGCAGTTGATGGGTCGTCCGCGATGGCACAGCACTCGTTCGTGAATCGTGAAGGAATTCTCATATTTCTTCCGACCGACCGGCCGGGGACCCGGGGCCCCGTTTAGCTTGATTGCCGATAATGGATTCATGCCGTCCCGCTGGCCACCGACCGGCCGGCCGGCTAGCGGCGGCGGAAGTGAGTCGTGAAATTAAGCGAACGAAATAAAACACACAACGCGGCGGCGGGCCCTGACGACGCTCGTGTGGCAAGCTGCACGCGCCCCGTGCCGAAGGGTCTCCGAGGGTCCCCGAGGAAGGGTCCGTTTGCGACACCGCACAGCGCGAGGTCGAGAGAAACACAAATTTACGATTCTCGCATCAATAAATTTCCATACTAAATTAAGCGTCCGAGTGCGCCGAGTGCATCCTTTCTGCGGTGCAACGGAGTTGGGAAATGATGATGTGTGTTTTTGCTTTTCTAAGACCTCACCGAGGGCCGAATGATGATTTGTGTCGAATGGGCTTTTAATGATGACGCCAAACCGACCCGAGTGGTAGGCTGTATGATGGCAAGGACCTTATTTACAGCCGACGTCTATAGTCTTTTATACGACAGAGAGAGAACGGTCTCCACAATCTGAAGCTCGTGCCTTGGACCCTTTATTAAACAATTCGTAATACAAATAAACCAACGGACACACAAAAACGTCAAACGAATTTGGTGGCCCACGCCCAAAAAAGGCTCATCTTGGATCGGTTTTTGTTACCCATTTCGGGCCAACGTCCCGAACGAAACATCGATAAATTGTGGGACGCAAATCTGCCTCTCGGATGTGGTGTCCCGACAAAATATGGACACCAATAAAGCACCACAAACGCATAAATCTAACGTTTGATTGAAAAAGCTATCAAATGGGGAAGGTGGACAATGTGTGCAGTGAAACCCAGCCGCCGGTGGCTACCTGCTGGGGGGCACCGCGGGCGCGAGTCATCTCCCAAAAGAGGCACATCCAATGCTCGAGGCCACCATCCGAGCGGAGACCGATTTGCCTAAATGTCGTGCCCGGAACACGAACTGGAACACCGTCACGCGGGCGTGACGGTAACGCCGCCGCGGATGACATTCCACACCTCATTTAACACCCAACTAGGGTCTATTAAAAGTCATCGATAAGACGATTTAGTATTATTGATGGCCTTCCCTCGGCTCGGGTTCGTCGGCTGCCCGAGCGTCGCAGTCTTTTGCTCCGCTCGCTTCGGGCTTATGATTTTATAATTTTATAATTTCCTTACGCCTAATCCCAAGCTGCCCACTTGGAGCCAGCGGCCTAGGCAAGGCCGCTTCTAGGCTCGTGTTGTACAAATCCTTCAGCGGGCCTCTTAAATCGTTCGACGGAATCGAATCGACCGGGCGACTCTTCGAAGCGCGGTTCGAAGTATAAATTTTCATTTTAAAACCCCACGGCCCATGATTGAATTAAATACTGTTGTTGACGAATAAAATGTCCTAGCACCGGCACCGGCACCGGTTCGTCGGCCTCCGTCTACCGGGATCCCCGGGTTCGGTTCCCTCTTTTACGGTCCGCTTCGCTGTCCGGGGGCCCCCGTGAGTTAACGACTCCATCTCGTCATCATTATTCGAATAATAATTTCTGTGTCTATCTAATTTCCTAAAATACCATAAATTATACTTTTATTGTTTAATTTTATGTTCCGTTTCATAAAAAGTAAATAAATTTTTATTTTATAAGCCTCTCACGGCCACATGGCGCAGCCGCCGGCACAAACCGACGACGATCGTGGCCCCGGCTCTCATCTGTCACTCGCCGGGGCGGGTCGGACGGGGCCGGGCAGCGGAACCAGATTTTGGGACGATCGACACAGCATGCACCCGGTGTGTAGGTCGAGCCGATGCCGCACTAGCTGGGGCCCCCGGGGGCCTTTGAACATTTCCCCGACACACCGCAAGGGGTCCATCATTTAATCGCGCAATCTAATTTGATCGGAGAACCGATATGGCTGGCGGTTCCTTCTTTTTCGTCGTTTCACACGGCCACGGCCGGTTTGATCCATTTTGCTATTGCTCGTCCGACGCTTCGTCAACGGTTTCGTTTCGAGGCTTGAGTCTGTTTGTCACAACATGTGAAAATAATCGAAATGCGCGATCGAGGCGCGCCGGTGTGTGTGTGTGTGGTGTTTTATTAAAACATAAATTTTCATTAGAAAACCGCCAGCCCGCGGACACGGGCGCGCCGTGAGGTCCAACGGACCCAAACAAGTGCTCGTTAGGGCCTATTTCCTTCCAAGTGTGCTGTTCCTGCAAGCTCTCTGCGCAGGTTCGAGTGTTCGTCAAGGACACCAGGATCAGCCGTTGGCCACAACAAGTTTTTCTTTCTAAATACGCTAAACTTCAACGCTGCCAACGCAGGACCATCAATCACTGCGGAGTCCGGCAACACCAGCCAAACCGAAAACGGAAAATCAATCACCTCTAATGCTCTAATTGCTCAAATTCATTGTTTCAACAAATATTTATCGGTACCGATGGTTCGGATGATCGATGGTTCCGACCGACTAGCCGCTTGTTTCGGTGATTGCGTCGTTGATCGTCAGATCGGCGAGGGAAAAGGATCTCAACTGGAGCGCTCGACCGATCACAAGCCTCCCGGAACCATCCCCAAATAGACACTCGCGCCCAACGCAGTGCCGTTTCTCGTTGGTTGGTGTGAACAGTTTTGGTGGTCCCGCGGGGCTGATAGATCGAGCCTCGGGGGATTTGGGCCAATTCATTAGCGATGATTATAGGGAACGGTCGAACGGCATCATTAATTATTGGCAGGGCAGCGACGCTAAATGTCGACGCTAGTTAGCCGGTCGGCCGATCAGGAACCGAGCGGAGCGTAAAGACGTTTTGGTTTCATGTTTGGTGAAATTGTGCAAAATGCAAAGTTATCGTGAGTCGCCACGAGTGGGCCGATCGATGATCCTAATGAAATTAAAACCGTCAACTGCCGCGAGCGGTTCGATTCTGGCACGAAAAGTCTGGCCATCCTGTGAAGAGGTTTATAGTCATCGATTGACGACGGTCCGGAACGAAGCGACTTTGTTGATATCGACGGGCCTAGATCGATCGCTAGCTGATCGAATGCGGTCTTAGTCGATCATTAAAAGCTCGATCGAGCTCGTAACATTTTATTCCCTCCGCACGTAAAGCTCTTCTTCAATCATATTTCCATATTTTCCCATTTTAATACTCGTTGCTCGTTTGGGTCGATCTTTAAGACGTGCGTTTATGAAGCATTAAAGCACTGGAACTTCCTCGCGTCAGTCCGCGTCCGCGAGGGAACAGAGCAACAGTGATTTAAGGAGCAAATAAAAGAGACTGCGAGCCCTCGTGGACTCGTGGGCTACCTGGTGTGTCACGACCGTAAACTCCGATGCTGATCCGTTCCTCGGGCAAACCCCGGGGATTTAAACGCTCGCTCTCTCTCTCTCTCTCTCTTTGTGGCTCTGAGGTACGCCGTCGCGCCAGGACGCGGGTTCGGTTCACGTCTTTCGCCAGCTTGCCATCGATTGTGACGGTTTCAATCTCGGACTCGGACCGTGGTGCGCGTTCTTGAATTTGAATTCCCGATTTCGTACCACGTTCCAGGGCGAAGGAAATTAAAACAAAATCAAACTGTATTTTTCTTCAGATGCCCACCATAAACCCGTATTTAAGAGTGTGATTTACGGTCCACTCACAGCAGGAACACTTCCGTTGTGCTGGCCGTTTCTCGGTCAACCACTCTCGAGCAGCTTGGAGGGTTGTTCGTGCTGTCGGTCGCGATCGTGGCGGTGGCAAGCGACAAGCTGTTTAGCACAGTGTTTATTGTGGTGATGTCCAAACAGGGACACACTCCTCGGTTGGGACAACAATTTTGAGCATAAACAGAAATTTGTTTAACCAAAAGAAAGGCGACATTAAATTGAACTCGAACCATAAAAGATCAAGGCTTCAATAATGGACACGCCACGGCCGCGATAGGACAGCATCCTTCATCGCCACCTTGAACGGACCCGCAGCATAGCCGCACAGCCCCAAACGGCTGCGCTCCCGGACCCCTCCGGCGTTTCCAGCAGCAGCCGCCACCACCACCGGGCCAAGGAACGCTGGAACATTTGTTTATAATTAATTTTTTGACAGCTCCATGAGCCCCAACCGGGCGGCCATGGCAAAATCGTCCGCCAGGTCGTGCTTATTATGCTGCTTGAAGGGGCCACCACCGGGGCACCACTGGGCACCCGAGACCGGGGCCGTTGAAAGGCCGGTCAGGCTTCTGCTTCCGCCGGGACTTCCCGGGACGGGACGGGACGGAGAAAATCGTGAGCTAGCTGTAGAGACGATTTTTAATTGATTTTAATGGTAATTGTCTGAAGTCTGAACGATGAATGGTGAACGTAGCGCGCGCGAGGGACCACCGTCCCCCGCCGTACCCTGGGTGTCAAGAAAGGGTTGTTTTATGTGCTTATGATTTATGAATCAAACCACTGCCTTCGTGGTCCCAACCCGCTGCCCGAAGCTTAATGACACAATGTAGCCCGCGTTAGGACCCGGGCGACGGTGCGCAAATGGACCGGGGCTTGGTCCGTTAATGTCCACACCCGGACACCTTCCCGATGCGATGATTGGCCGTACCGAGATGGCTCACAGCTTATGCTCTATTTTTTCTCCGAACCGACCGACCGATCGGGGGGTTGGGCAACATTAATTATGACGGCAGAAAATGGCAATTACGCGTGATTATTTTTGAAAAGTCACCCACCCCGAAAATGCTGCTGCCGGTCGGAAGTGCGGCGGCGCGGACAGCCCGCCGTCCGTCGCTCGTCAATCGGCGGGCCGGGGCCTCTCGCGTGGCTCGGGAAACAAAAAATCCAATTATGGCTAACCTTTTGAACCAGCTCCTCGCGAGCTCCTCGCGAGCTCCTCGAGGCGTCCACGCTCTCGGCTAGCCTCAGTGCGGTGTGTAATACATCTTTTTAATTGAATAAGGCCTCCTTTCTTCTCCAAGGTCCAACGGATCCGCCGTACGCCAATCGGCGCGGCCGGCCAGCGAGCATCGGGCGACACGAACGTGTCAGCACCTCTCACCGGAACACACGCACGCACGAGTTTGACGCGCCGTGGCAACCCAAAATTCAATTAAAAAACTGCCCCTCGTGGCAATGGTGAATGGCGATTTGGTTGTTTAATTAACTGTTAATCATCAACATTAATCAACACTAGAGCGGGGAGAGCGGCCGATGGTACGGTCGAAGATCTGGAACTCGGGCCCATTCGAATCGTGATCCCGTATGGCGCCACTCAAGCGTGCTCGCTTGATTGTGTTTGCGACTGATCACGTGTACGTTGTGTGATTTTCATAAAGTTATGCCAGAGCATAATAAGGTCCTTTCAGCGGAAATAGGTCGATCGTATTAGCGTGGTTCGGTTCTAGTGCGATGAAATACGCGTGCGATGAAATATTTCAATGGTTTAATTTCACCACCATCCAGCCTCCAAATCGGGATCATGTTACCTTATTACTTACCTTATTATTATCATGTTACCTTATTACCCGATCTGATTTTTATCCTGAACGCAGTGTCATCATTCGCGTGGTCCACATTATTTATTTACTTTACATTTTCTGTTCATTAAATATTTCAATTTTATTTTTCAGCAATCAAAAACAACTTACTGCTACCGTTTCTTCACAAAGATCGTTGCGGATAATGCCGCGCGTCGTTTCGCTATCTTTTCTTTGTCCGTTTCGCTGCGTGAAGACACATCCTTTCCATTGATCTTAGCTTCTCATTACGCAGTGCCTCAACTGATGGGTGAAACTTTGCACAGAACAGATAGGTATAATTGTGCCGTGTGTGTCCCTATTGCTTCTGCCGGTGTGTTTGTCTAGCCCTACCGTACGAATAAAAAACAAATAAACTTTGTACAATTTCGCTCACGACTGCCGTGCTGCTGCCACCGGCTCTAGGTCCATTAATTAGAGCCTGTCGGTTGGACACCGATCAGGGAGTGTGGATAGCGAAAAATAAACGGCCAGGGTGCAATAATAAAGATAAACAGGACGAAACGCTGCCGGCCAGAAGTCAGAATGAAATGAAAATTAGCTGCACGTCGTCGTCACACTGGCCACAGACTGTTGGCGCCTCGGGTCCGTGCCCGGGCCCCGTTTTCAGAACGCTCGCTCATCAATGCGGAAAACCGGGAGCCACCTTTCCCCTGGGGGCGCTTTTTGGCAGGAAAATCATTTGTCGATCAACCGTGGGGCGTGCGTTTGCCTGTGTGTGTGCGTGCGTGTTTGGCCTCGCATGGTGATAATGGTTGTAATAAGCAGGTTAGCGAAATCGAAAGCAAAGGCCACAGAGGATCCCTTCACGTATGGCGGCGGACGGGCGAGCGATGATGGTGATGATTCCGGAGCGACGTAAATGATTTTGATTAAGGTGACGGCCCCGGGTTTTGGGGGGATTTCATTCATTCGGCCGCGGCCACTTTTGATTAGTGTGTGCCCGCCGGCCGAGCGGCGAAGATGCGAACGAGTTCCGAGAGTCTGCGCCGGTTGTTTCTGTGAATGGTCTCTGCATTTCGGGTGATGCAATTTGCGGCAATTTACGGTGTGACCTTTCCACGGGACGGCGGCGACGCAGACAACGACGACGACGACGTTTGTCACGCCACACTCGGCACGCAGCAGCCACACGCAGGATGCCCAGGAGGCTCACTAATTATAGGATCGGTGACCCACCTTGGCTTGGCGGCCGGTTTTGATTTGTGTGGCAACAGAAAGAAGCGGTTTCCAGTGGTTGAATGAAAGTGAAATTCGGTGTCGGGGCCAGCGGATGGTCTACGTACAGAGTCCTCCGGCCGTGTTTAGACTAATTTGCACCTTTCCTAATGATCTCGCTCGGTCCCGGTCGACCCCCCGGGGGAACAACGCGCTCGTCAGCCCGATTAATGAAGGAACCTGATAATAAATAGACGCAGGACGACAAGGACACCAACACCGCCGATGCCGATGGCCGGTAGTAATTCGCTAACTTGGCGCTAATGCTACTGAGTACTGTTGAGAGTGTTGTTGTATTATTGCTCCATCCGCTTTGTGCCGACCACCCGATCGGAATCGGGATCCGACCCGGACCCGCGCTATCTGGGCTTAGCTAAGGATATCACTGTGGTGCCCGTTTTGGCGCAGCATCTCGAGGCGTAGCTCGTGTTCGCGAGCCTTCAGGCGCAACGCGGCGATGGAAGAACTGCGCCGGTCCGCTTGCGGTGGCGATCCGGACCCCGGCATCGGGCCGGCCATCGAGTGAGGAACTGGGACGGGCACCACCGGTGGCAGGGCGGTCGGTGAGATGGGCGGTGAGGCCGGCGAGGGGGGAATGGCTCCACCCTGCATACCGGTGGCGGCCGATGCAGCCGCGGCCGCCGCCGCCGAGGACATATAGTCCGGCCCGGCCAGACTGGTCCCCGGCGAGGGTTTCGAAGGAACGACGGGCGGCGGTGCGTGACGCTGGGCGGCCGAGATGTTGGCCAGCAGCGTCTGGAAGGAAGCGGACGGTGCGTACAGGGGGCTCACGCCCGGTGGCAACAGGGGTGGCGGTGGCGCTCTGCAAAATTCGTCAACGAAAGAAGAAAACGGTGAGGACCTGATTAGGGAAGGGTGGCATTTGGTACGCATCCTATCGCAGCAAAGTCCCGTGTGTCACCGCCCCCTCGGGCGGGGCGGGACGACGGTGCAACCTACCGGTGGAACTGGTTGAAGTAGGCCGACGGCAGCATGTGGCTGGCACCGAGCGACGGGTAGCGGAACGCAGCCAGACTGGCCGCGTCGAACGGTTTGCGCAGGTTGAAGCCAAGATGGCTGAACGGGTTCGGTGGTAACGAGGGCGCCACGACGGTGGCCGACGGGACCGGGGTCGCCCCGGACAGGTACGGATTGTACGGGTGTCCCTGCGGTCCGACCTTTTCCTGTTTGCGCCATTTCGCCCGCCGATTCTGGAACCAGACCTGCAACGAGGGACGAGCCAGCGGAAGCGGTTAAAAAGTGCGGCCGAAATTGAATTACGGAAAATTGCTAGACCCCTCTCCCCTGGGGCCATCCCGAACCCGAGAGCCGCACACCAAAATGGCCCCAAAGCTGCACGCAATTTAAGTCGAAAATCGTGCGCAACCAAACACGGCGCAATGCAGCAATGCGAAGGAAGAGGATTGACGATGGCGGCGATCGCGGAACCACAGAGACATCTCTCAGTTGGTCGTCAGTCGGTCGGAAAAGGGAACATTTAGCATAATGATAATTTAATAAAACCCGGGACAGGGCCGGACTCAGGACAGATAGCCCCGATGCAAACGTGCTGCTCCGTACATTTCAATTACTTTAATGCCCTTCCGAGAATCCCGAGAATCCCGGGGTGCGACGACGGTTTCGGTTCGGTTCGGTGTGGATCGGTGATGGTCGCGTCGCAATGTGCTCGGAGTGTCTTTCGGCCCGGAACCACACCACGTACGGCACATCTGATTATCAACGGACCAACCGTATGATTATGCGATGATTGCGGTGGCGAGTATCCGCCATTTCACTAGGGACGTCACAGATTGTTGTGCAACAAATAATCGTTATTTTGAATCAAATTTTAAGGGATTATTCCTACATCCGTTAGCCGTTATCCGGCTTATGCTTCTGCCACGTTTCTACTGAAGTTAACATCTTTATACGAATTTCCAAACATTTTCTCTTAAAATCGCAAAAGCCGTCGTTAGAATTTTCCTTATTTCCACTGGAATTGGAAAGAAATTGGTCACCGAAAGAAATGGGAAAGAAGGAAAGTAAGGTAAGACTCGTAACAATGCGCGAAAGAAAATCTGTTTCCGTTGGTTCCTTCTAGACCGGACGCAGAGATTTTCGCATGATGCGCCACTTCTTAGCCTTTCCAGTGTCTTGGGCGGTTTCCGTAAGACGCTGCCAGCGTGGCAATTTTTGAAAGAATCAGCAAAATCCGAAACCCGAAAAATCCGAAATTCTACTAGGGGAGCAGGAGTGACTTGTGTACAATATTGCATGCAAGTTTTGTATTCAAAAACTTGTATGCAATATTGTTATATATTGTTTTGCCGTATCATGCAATATTCTAACGCAAGTTTTACATGCAAGCTTCGCAATCAAAATTACATACAACATTGCACGTAATATTGCATACAAGTTTTGGAAACCAAATTGCATGCAAGTCACTGGTGCTACCTACCAGTCGCTCCTGCTCGGATTTCTTTTTGCTTTTTTCGGATGTTTTCAAAAGTTGCTCATTTTTTTCGCATATTTTTTTGCATATTGCTCCAAAACTACTGAAGCAATACGCGTAGACAGTGAACACAGGACAGTTCGACCGTCCGACTCCAACATTGCGAAGGGTTTCCAATAGCCACCATTCACATCGGATATCTTGCGGATCGCTTCCTGTGGGTACCGTTTCCACCTCCCGTGCCGTGGCGCCGGGAACAGTTTTGGAGATCCAAGCCGCCTCAAATGGGTACCTCCGGCAGCTGACCAGTATCGGTATCGAGTCATTAACTGGGACTCCTTCAGCGGGATGCCCTCAAGTAGGGCGCAGGGCTTCAAATCAAACTCTCGGCCAGCCGCTTACTCGACTGACGGATGGCCGCTTACTTTGTACGGACGCCTGGCGTCGAAGCCTTTCCGTTTTTACGATTCATTAAACAACGATAAAAACGTTAGCGGACCCCAAGTGTCGGACCGCGGGCTGTTTCGGGCGAGGTCGTTAACTAGAGGATGATTCCGGGGCCGCAGCTCTCGTGGCCTCGAGAGAGAGAGACGGAGAGACCGAGGTAATTGAAGTTCCTTAACACCACGATACCTCCGGGGCTGGCAGCTGATTGGTGGGCAATTAACACACTGTGTCCACCATCGTCGCCGGGCCCGATCGGGATAACCAGCAATCCCCCAGCCAATCAGCGGCGGGCGAGAACGAGACACCCGTGCATCGCGCGTGGTCACCTCGATGCCCGGAGCGATGCAAATTCCGGAGCCACCGCGAAAAGTAAACAGAAAACGCGAAACGCTCGCCACGCTCGCCACGCCGCGGCCCGGACGCGGGTGGATCCAATTTACCACATCCTGATTTATGGCCAGTAAACACTTAAAACCAATATTATCATTATTGAATTCGCATTCGCGAGCGGGCGGACGGGCGCGTAATGATGTCTGGACATGCTCCGCGTTTGCCGAGGATACCGATCCCGGTGAGAACCCGGACCCCGGCCCCCGGCCCGGCCCGGCCCGGCTTCGGGGCACTCGCAGCGGGAGGCGTGTTGTTGGCCACGCTGATGGTGATGATGGCGCTGTTTTTCTCACCACACTCGCGCAAGAAACAATCGCAAGCGAACCCACCAAGGACGACCCGAACCGGGCGGTTTAATGTGGCCACTCTGGCCACAGTCCGAGCGTGGGCAGCCCGCGAAATGAAACGGATCGTGAATTTCACGTTTTGGGCACCCCGTTCGAATCCAATTACCGGCATCGGCACCATTTTCGGCCGCGGCCGACGAATGAAGTGCACAAGATCGTTTCTTTATTGCGTGCGATTGAGTCATAATGAACGCGGGCGACAAAACGAACCAGGCGATCTAGCCGTGCTCAAAAGCCCGACAGCTGCACCCGAGGACCCGGGTTTCGCAACCAGCGCCATTCTCGCACCTCTCGCGCCGGTGGCGATTTGCGGATCAATTAGTTTGCCTTCGGCGTTTCACAACTCTCACCGGGTGATAGCGGGCATTTCGTCGAACTTCGACGGCCGGGACATTGGGTGTATTTTTCGGGCCCGGATGGGCCAGAGGTCGCCTGGTTTGGCAATAATTTTGCGGCTCGTTTTCGGTTTCGGCCATCCGCAGCGAGCGCGACCTTCTCGGCCCCACAGGGTCCCGGCAACAGGTGATTAGCGGTTCGCTGGAGCCAGGGACCCGAATCCCCGAAAGGACCCCGGAGGACACGACAGGGAGAGACAACGAGAGAGTCCTGCGGCCGGTGGCCTCCCGGGGTGAATTAGATTAACAAAAGCACCATGCTGCGTCCAAAACACATAATTTTTATCTCCCCCGCCAGCGCTCCTTCTCGGGGCGCTCCCTGTCCGAATTTCGGTCCGATTGGGTCACGTGACGGTGACCGTGTGTGTGTGTGTGTGTGTCGGAATCGAATCAATCGGAAGATTTGCTCGGCTCGGCGATCGAGAAACAAAAAGGAAAGAATCCCCTTCGAGAGATGCGAGAGACCGAGATGTTCATAAATACATAATCGAAACTAATTCTCGCTCGCTATGCTTTCCCATTGTTTACGAGGCGCAACGCTTCCGCCGGCCGGCGACCGAAATGATATTCGGCGGCTTTTGTCTTCCTCGGTATGTGGCGGCGGTTTCTTGTTCGGTTCGATCGGTGGATCGGTTTACTTAAAGAACCCGTGCGGCCCGCGGAAAAGCAATTACACGCCATGGCGTCCGCGGCGACCGGCGACAGCCCGGGGAGGATTGGAAGCTTAGGCCGCTGCCGGGGCCCCCATTCTATAGATTGATTTTAAATTATTGATCTGCCACCCCCCGGGGGCGAGAGGGGAAGCACTAATCGGGTTAGGAGCGATCGCGGGGACCTCGATCGCTTTGTTGGCTTGGCTTTATTTATTTTTCCATTACCGCTTGATTAGGATTGTAATTACTCACGAGCGTGGAGAGAGCTATAAAATGCTATAAACGGATTATGGGAAAGTTCTGGTGCCCAAGAAACGGTTGCTATAAACACAACGCAGTATAGGCAAGGCAACTCAACTTTTCATCAAACGTCACTCACAGGCTCATCAATCATGGCGGCTGACAATGGGAAAGTAAAATAAACAGAACGGTTTAATGTTATCATCTCCGTGCGCCGATTTGCTGCCGCTGGCTAAGTGGTGATCTTTCGGCGCCACCCGAAATCCCAATGTTAGAAAGCCCACCCGACCGTGCCGTACTTTGGTATAATGATATAAATTTGATTACAAGCCCGTCACGCCATGGGTGGCCGATCGTCCGATGATCGTCCCGTGGACCAAATTGGCTGGCGCCGCCTCTGCGGTTGCGTACCGCACTTCATTACCTAACGAACCAGCGCGCGCGATCGTGAAGAAGATTGTGAAGCGATCGCTGGTAGGTTTGGCTGCTAGCGGAGCGGTCGAGATGGGTCGGGATTGATAGACAAGAAAGCGACGTACGCCCGGTATGCTGATGCCACCGTGTGTGAGTATGATAAACGGTCCTGCGGAGGAGCCCTTGGACTTGCCCAGTCACCCAGGACCACCCGCTGGTGTTTCCATTTAGTTCCCGCCATTCTCCCGGGCTGGAAGTTACAAGGACGCCGGAGAGGAATCCAACGCTGCGTAAGTTCCACGATCTGTTTGTTTATGAAGCAGCCAAACGCTTCAGCAGAAATATGCCCGATACCTTCAGCCCGATTGTGTGTGTGTGTCTGGAAACCATCACCACGACACTCAAGCCGCTTTTTCGGGCACGTCCCGTCGAGTGTTATTAAAATAATGATCTGTTCGGGCCCAGTAACGTTGCATGTCGACGCTTGGACCCCCAAAAGTGGGGGTTCGTCGACAACGACCATCCCCCGACGACGCTTCGTATTCGAAATCGTTTTCGAATTGACACAAAACTCTCCGTCTCGCACGCACATATCTTCCCCCCCGGGGGGCGGGCGACAGGACAAATAAACTCGCTGCACTCGCTCCGAAACCGAGACCTCTCGGCTGCTGCAGACGTATAATTTTGTATTATTAGATTAGGACCGTAATTAATGAGTGATAATGTTACCACCTACGTGATTTCCGGTCGGGCGCGAACGGAATTCTGGGATCCGTGGCCGCCCCAAGGGACTGGCCCCGGGGGACTGCGACTTAGCTGTAGCAGTCATTAGTAGGAAGCCGCCGCCGCCGCCGAGGATGTGGTCGAAACGATTTAATGGGCGCCCGATTTCCGAGGAACGCACCAGCACCATTCCCAGAGCCGCCCTCGGGGCATTCCAACGTGGCCGAGATCGCGACGGCCAGCCAGCCAGTCAGTGATTGATTGTTTCTAGCCTCTTTCAGGCCGCGTGTCGCGGAATCCCAGTTGACGGCTAATTTGTCTTACCAAGCGGACATCTTCCTCGCGCGATCCGCGGGCGCAAAGGTGCAACAAAAATGCGGATCGGGCATCAGATAATCTTCGAGCATCGACCAGAAAATTTACGGCCATTTAGAGTGAGTTTCATGTTTCCGTTAAATCTTGGTTCCGGATAAGGTATGACGGCTCGTGGCCGGTGGTCGGCCAATTGGTTTGCCAAAAGTTGCCCCGCTTCGAGTGGATTTGATTGAAACACTGCCTGATTCACGATGACAGCGCATCGCGCATCGCAGTCAAAACACGGCGTTCCGGTCCATAAAACTCCCGGCCTGGGACCGCTGTAAACCAATACTCCTGCTTGGTAGCGCACCGAAGTGGCTCGTGTCACCGATGAACGTGTTTAGTGTCATCTTATCGAACATCCAAATCTTGTCGTGTGCTTCGTAGAATCTCGGCCCTGGCGGCCTCGGAGTCGCCGCCGCCGCTGCAGACGCCACCGATCTCTGATCTCGACCCCACGCCACCCGAGGATCCTTCGCATTATGTCCTTCCGTCGTGCGCTTTGTGGCCATCTTTACCCGACAATTTCTGTGTCTCGTCGTCGTCGTTCGGACTTCCACCTGTTTCTGGAGCGAGTCCCGGGTCCTCTGGTGTGTCTGTCTGGCGCGTCTACCGGTGTTCCGGTGTGCGCTGTAGACGAAAGTGGTCATTTGGTGACCGGACGAAGACCGTGGGACTTTGTAATGCTGCCCGGGCCGCGTACGTTTGATGGTCGCAACCGGTGACCCGGTTGCACCGGTCCTCGGCTCGGGGCTCCGATTGGATGATGAACATGTTGCCGACGATGCCGATTATTAGCGTTTTCTGCCGCTGCCATTATATCTCGTTGCATTTCCGATAATCGCTGTCGATCGTACCTTGCGCCGTGTTCCTTATAATTTTCAACTTTTTTTTATTGGTTTTACCAAACGGACGGTTCCGGAGAACCGATCGAAGGGTGCACCCACACACACTTGTGCCGAGTTCCGCGATCCGGGAGCTCCGCGTGTCGGAATGCAGATTCATCACAAACGGAGGTCCCGGGGCGTCCCGGCTTCTAGTTTTGCAGCGCCTCGGAAGCTTTACGCCTGAATTCCAGCGCTATCTTAAATACCCTGACGCCAGCCAGTGGCCAGGGTCTGTGTCTGAGGCTTTGACTAAAACCGAAATCCCAGCCGGGCTTATCGGGCGGCCGCTGATAGATCGGCACGGGGACGGTACCAGAAGCTTCGCTCGGCGGCTGCTACGGGAGAAGTAATTAAATTTTTGGTTTTGATAAATGTCCCTTTTGGAGAATCGCAACGGCCGGAAGGACGCCCCCGTCCGCCCGTGTCCGTGTCTGGCAAGGATTGGCCAAAAAAGTGGCCACTTTCGGGCTTCACACTCGGGTGGACATCGGGAGTTTCGTAGTTTCTGACAAATGAAATGTAGTTGATAGGCGTCGAACGAAGGCCGACGACGACGACGACGACGACGACGACGACGACGACGACGCCGACAGCCACGGTGGAGTCCCGGCGAACACAGATTATCGTTAATTAAATATGCAAATATTTGACCCTCGCCAGATTAAATTAAGAGCATCTTCGCGGCCCCGTGTTCGCCGGGCCGCGAAGAAAGAGGAGCCAAGGAGCACGAACGGAACGGGAACGGAAAGCAGAAACTACAATGCCGATGCCGACACCGGCGCGCCATTTGATTGCGCGCGCACCACACCGTGGCCCGCGCAGCCCGGGGTCCGGCCAATCGATTAGGGATGAAATTTATATGAACGACGGTAATTAAACTGTCAAAATAATTTAGAAAATTAATCAAAAAAACTGAAACGAAAAATTAGGTCTCGTACCGGGGGTGCCGATTGGCCGGTATTAGGGCCGCGTGAGGCGGCTTAGGAGGGGCACACACACAAGCACAAAAAAATGGTCACAACAATTTGCTCACCAAACGTGGCAAGAGATCGCAGCGCGGACCACGATCGCCGGATCGGCGGCCGAAAAACCCCAAAAAGAAGACTGAAACAAAACAACGGAGCATAAATTATAATTTGAGCGGACAAACTCACACACGATGCCAGCAGTGGGTCGTTTATATTTCGCCAGGGTGTTAACCGACGCGCGGGACCCGATGTTTCCGGCCGCTCGACTGCTCGATTTTAACCAAACTTCGTTAGCAAGCCCGCCGCCGCCACTCGTCAATAGCTTGGAAACATTTACGGGGGTATCCTCCTAACGAATAGCGCCCAAATCCTATTACGGGCTAAGACCCTTAGATGCCGACGGGTCCGCGGGAATTACAGTGACAAATGGGAGATTAACGAGTTCTTTCCGGCGCCGCCTTGCGAAGTAGCGGCGACGACGAGCGCACGGCCGCTTTGCGGGCGAAATTGGGCGAAACTAAAGTGCCCACGGTGTGTTTGCTCTCGTAAAATTGAGCTTAGTAGGCGATGAAAGGCTTGATAAAAGGTAAACCCAACCACGGCCGAGCTCGCCGATGCCGAGGGATTAGGATGTCATGAAAAATGGGTACATTTGTCGAAACCTGTGAGCCGCCCCGCACAAAGTATGCTGCGGTTCCTTTTGATTCTTTCGATGTTCGACGGTCGAGAGAGAGATTGGAAGCCTGAGAGAGTGGCCAGAGGGTCAAGTTAAGTAACGTACTGTTCACTTGACCGTTTAACGGTGTCAGCGGGGCCGAACCCTATGCAATAACTGTATTTTGCGCAGTTTCTCCAGTTCTAGGCAACCCGAACCGGCAAGGATAGTAACGCATCAGGCGGAGAGAAGAAAACGAAAACGGTCACAAATACCGTTTGCCGGAATCGCTTATTGATCCAACATCGGAACAGCTGTATCAGATGGTCATTCTGTTGCTCGACGACGCCAAGACGAGCAGCAGAAACAACAAAAAAAAACAGAAAAAAGCTACGACACAAAGTAAGGACCAGACACACATCTAGCGAACGGGGCCGCCACCGTTCTGCACATGTGACCGCCGCCGTGTCGACTTCCGCCGATGGAATTGGCAACTTTGCAGCGACCGTCGAATAGTCAAACGTGGATAGACAGAGACACTCGGCGGCCCCGAACGTGCGAGATAAAAACATAAAAACCGGCCCACCGGCCGACCCGGTTCCGGGCCGATCGGTTCGGGGTGCGCTGTCCTGTCCCCACCGATACGGTGCCATTTGCATCGGAATCGAATCAATCAAATGTTCTGCATCATTTACCGGCTTAATGTGATATGAGCGCTGCCGTTCGCTGCGCTGCGTCCATGCGTGGCTCTGCTCAGGCTCAGGCCCTTCTCTGACTGGCAGCGTCGGGCAATTGTTGTTTCGAAAATGGAAACCAATGGTTTGTGCGTTTCCGCTCGACGAATGCACACCGTGTGTGTCTGCCACCGCCCAACCCGGATCCCGCTGGTCGGCCGGCCCGAATCGTTGTCGGCAGAATGGCAAAACAAGGGACCAATAATCTGTGCAACATATCGGTCATAGCGTCCATACGCTCCTCAATTAAATTCATTAGCGATGGGAACAGTAGGAGCCCGTTTTTCGGCACTCATCGAGCCTGGCCGTGTGCGTCTTGCTCGCTGGCCTTGCCTCGATCTGTTTTTGCTCCGATTCGCCCGAAAACCGGTGACGACGGGCAACGGCGATCGGCGAATTACAGGGACCTCATCGGGTGGTGCGACTGCGACTGCGGACTGCGAACGGGGCCAGTGCTTTTTACGAGACCACTTACGTGGGAAATGTTTGATTTCCCGCAAACTTATCATTTCCAATTCGATCAATAATTGAACGATTCCAGCATTCGAGCGGCGAGCTTCGGCCGGACGGTGCGTTTCGTTATCTCCTCGATTACCTGTCATTTCACAGCATAAATGAAACGTTTAGAACGGACCCGGTTTCCTTTCGGTCCCGGCGGATCCCGGCTTACGCGAACGGCCCGGCCCGGCTCTGCGTCGTACCAATTGGAGAGCAAATTAAAGATAAACATTAACATATCGGCCCAATCACACTCTCTAGCCAATTTGGCGCTGCCATTTGGGGTCCCACCTGAGCGGGCTTCGGTTCGCGGCTATGATTGGGTAAGTGATTGTGTATGATTATATGCAATAAAATTAATTAGCAAACCCGGGCACCGGGATACCGGCCGAAGGTGAGGTGATCGTCCGGAGCGTAAATGCATGGCTCTGGTCCTCCCCGTTCTTGGTACGAATTTATGCAAATATTAAGATCACGACAGCCACGGCATCCTGCGCGCCCCAGGAATGCCCTCTTCAGTGCACTTCAAAACCACGTCCCGCAGAACGTCGCGGCCAAAAACGGTGATCGGAATGATATGCCCCGGATGGGTTCGTGAGAATTGATAATAACGGCCGGTGGCCACTGGTGGTGGTGGTGATGGCCAGGACGAGCAAAAACATGGCCCGGACGAGGCGTAACACGGCCGGCGAAAAGATTTTGTGGCACTGGCACCCGATCCGCGGCCAGCGCTTTGCCATAATTCATCACAAATCCGTTAGCGGCCACCAATTACAGGGATTTGTCTAATAGAAAAAACGTGATTGTTGCTGTAACGGGCTGTAAATTATGTGTATCCCCCTCACCGAGGCGTCCACCCGGAAGGCTTTGGCGTTTGGGCGTGGAACACCCTTGGGGGGGGATGGCCAGGCTAATGGGAGTTTCATGCAGTTGCGATAGCCGACGAGGCACGAGGGTGATGAATGGTTTCGGTTACACGGTTTGTTGTGGAGCAAGAGGAAATGCGGGCCCATTCCGGGCGGAGCCATTTTGTTTTGATGCCCGTGGCCGCGGTGGCGTAATAAGATGGGTACCACAAATGTAAATTATAAGTAAACAAAAGATTGAAATCGCAATCGCAAAGCACAAAATGGCCACCTCCTGTTTTCTCGAACATCCGCGTCCGTTACGATTTGAAACGGAGATTGTTACGATTCTGCAGCTACGCCAACGTGAAATTTTAACGGCTGAGAAAGTGAATCCTAGTAAGATTCATCGTCCTTTACAGGCTCTTTATGGTGAGATATGTAATGAATTTTCATGTTTGGAATATCGTCACAGTCCATATTGGAATATGCAAGGAATCTTACAACACGACAACGCTCGTCGATACACTTTGCGTGCTTCTAAGAGGCTCTTAGAAGTCTGAACTAACTCCGCGATCTCCGTACTATTCCGACTTTGCTCCTCACGATTCTTATTTTTGTCCTTTAATCAAGAGAGACCTTAAAGGTACTCATTACAGCTCGGACAATGATCGCGTCATGGGCTCGCGAAAAGTTGGAATAATCTTTCAGTGAGAGAATGTAAAGAACTTGTAACATTTGTGAGAGAAATTTATAATGCTTCAAGGTGACTATGCTTCAAAGTTAATACATAATTTTGATGTTTAAAATTTGAACTTTATTTTCATCTTCTACAAGCATGTGTGTGTCGGCATTATTTTATGAGCATGTCCACGTAGTTATGAGATGTTACCATCGACACACAGTAGCTTGCGAAAAGAAGTTTAACAACTTAACATTTGAATAATATGTGGAAATATGTGCATAACTTCTTTAGGAATCGATCCTTTAAGATGACAAATGTTAGTTTAAGGTTCAAGGAGCCAAATTATGATGATAAAATAACATTCTGATTGAATCTCTTGTGCGGGTATAGCCATTTCCTTCGTTTTGCTCGGTATTAAAACAACCAAAGTAGATTTGGTTAATAATTGGTAACAATAACATGTTTTTTAATATATTCTGATATTTAAAATGCAGAATTAAGGGTAAGAAACGCACGGTTGTAGTGGTTCTCTTCTACATTGTAGTGGTTCTCTTGTAAAATAATAAAAAACCTCGAAACTAACCGATAGGGAACATCGAATGGTCATCAGTGTGAGTTTTAATGGTGACACAACCAATGGAAAAATATTCGACAGTGGCATCGGCCAAATAATCAAGGATTAAGAAAACGAAAGTTGTGTTCATCAAATGAAAGCTCGTAGCTGTAAGAAATCAACACCAAAACGAATTGATAAACGGATAGTGTAATATAGTTAGTCTGCAGAATGCAAGGCAAAATTTGGTCTTGCTTGGTATTTTGCTATTGGCATGGTTAGAAACCTCCCTCATTGTGAGCTGATAAATGATTGGTGATAAAGGGCTGATAAATTGTTGCTATGGCTCTGCTACGAGAAGTTGAACCTATGAGGTCTAAGTCAACAATAGGAGTACAAAGCCACTGTTGATCAGCCATTACGCGTGCGGATTGACGTTTCAGCCTCATCAATATTCCCTACGCACTGGAAAAAAACAGGAACCAAACACCAATCGGGGCCAGGGACCCTGGACGCGCGGACCTCCCGCTCGATACTCTTATCACCACCACAACCACACACACACCGCGAGCAAGCATCGGCTAGAACGCCTAATTACCCCTAATTTCAATGGCCTCATTTAGCGATCGAGCCCGCGATGAGTGACCGTGTGCGGCTGGGGTCCCGGGTCGCATATCTATTTGCATAAATTAGGCCCCCGCGATAAAAAGGGAAGCTAAAATTCAATTAGCCCATTACTCTATTGCATTGTGCCCGGTCGCGCCACGGTGTGGCCGCCGCGCAGTTCTAGGATGTCGTCCCGAGGCCCGAGCCGTGCCCAGGAAGGTGAGGTGTAAAATCATCGTCATAAAAAACAACTAATTAAAGCAATAAATTTCCGGGCCCTTAGCCACCGCAACTCGAACACACACACACACACACACACACCCAGGCACATGTGCTGGCCATTAGAGGGACTGCGCCGTTGCGATTGACTCAACAAACCTATCGCGGCGTGCTCGCTCGGTGCGACAAAGTGACCGATTCCCATTAGAGCGCCATCGCCGGCCATTAAGCAGTTCTCAGCTGCCCCCCCAGACGAAGGGGGCCTGTGTGTGTGTGTGGAAGAGAGACCCTGCGCAGGGTTCTGCGCGTGCGCACTTACGCCCGTCGGTAGCGGGTCCCGTCGTCCCGGTAATCATAGGTGACATTGCTTCAATTTAGTTCGTAATTAAATCAATCTAAATTTATCGCCCGGCCGTTACCGGCACTCCCATGTCGCCCCACGGACGCTAATTATAAGTCTATCATTTTTCTTGGCACCCGACCTGTACCCGGTATGTACTCTGCTGCTGGCCGCCACCCCCCGGGCCCGGTCCGGTTACTCTCTATTCCGCCAACTGCTCACGACCACTACCACCGAGCGCGGATCGTGTTGTGCGTGACTCGGCCGGACGGCAACCCGATGACAGCTCGCGATGCAACTTACTCCCAGGCCCGGCCGGACGGTCGGTCACGAATCCCGTCGGTGGCCAATCGGTGGCGTATGTGTGCGCGGTCCGTGCGCCACCCCGGGTTTATGTACCAGGCTGGCCGCGGGTTTACTCCACCCATCGAACCAGGAAGGGGAAAGTAACTGGCCCCAGCCCACCGGTGCGTCTCTCGGTCTCGCTCTGGCCACTGCTTTGGTTGCTCCCTCGTCCTTCGCCCGATCGTACATAGGGCGGCCCCGCGCAGCTCATAATGTATCGCTTGTACGCACACACATGGCCGTCGTCGTCATCGTCGACGTCGCATCATAAATATGCTAATGAAGGTGGTGGCCAACATGGGGTGCTCGAGGTGGGCGATGTGATCTACGATAATCTGTTTGTTTAGCCTCGATCGGGCATCGAACGGTCCATCGGATCCTCGGCTGACCGAACGGGATGATTCATCGGGATGCATTTTTAAGGGGTCCCCAAGCCTGTTTGCATGCGCGTGTGTAATATTCGAAAATGGGACATGAATTCGGTGACGTCACTGTATGACGAGAACGCCCTGTTCCCGGATCGGCATCGCATGCCGGGTGCGCCCATTATTAGCTTAGTTAATCAGGCACCACTTTAATCGGTTCCCTCGAACGCCTGTCTGAACGCTTTTGCATGTCAGTTTTTCACCTAATTAGATAACATAAACCCCGGGCGCATCACCGCCCACCCGAGGCAATAAAACGCCACGATGGCGCTCGCCTAATAAAAGGCGGCTCACACTGCACACCCTGTGCTCCGGGCTTTTGTTTTTGTTTGGCGTGCACAGGCACACGGTAAAACCCGGCACCCGGCAACCTGGAACCTAATTTAATTTGTTTTCCTTTTAACAAGTAATTGGTAGAAAAGTTTTACTAATGACGTTGCGTGTCCCGGCGGAGCCCGGCAATCGTACCGGAGCCCACCACTGTCTCTGCAAACCCCTTTTTGATTGGCGAGAGCGCGTTGGCGAGTTGGAAACGGACGCACACACACACACTTCCGCTTCGGGATACGTTGGCCATTTTTATCACGACAGCCGCGGCACGAAGCGGCACGTCTCGCCAGCGGCCGCCGGCAGTTTAAGGGTGGTTTTTTGCCCTATTCGGGAAGCCCAGCCGGGTCTTCCGAAGCAGATTATGCCACCAGAGTGGGGTGTGTTTACGGTGAGCCTTCTTTCCTGGAACGATACCGATCGACGGAACGCAATGGCAGACGTTATGATTATCACTCACCTGTATTCGAGCCTCCGTGAGCCCTATTTTCATCGCTAGCTCTTCCCTGGAAAAAAACGGAAGAAATGGAGCACGTGAGTGAGTTTGACTAGGTACTAAGAACCTAACAAAGTCGGGGCTTAAAACGGGTGAACGGATTTTACAGATTTTTCACCCGAAAGAAGCACCGCTGGCCGGCACATCCTGCAGCAGCAGCGCCACAATTACCGACCGGGTGACGATCGATAAGCACGGTGAGTAATTAAGTTTTAATCAATATGCAAATTGTTTTATGTTTTATGCTAATGCCGTGCGGCACTCCAGCGGCACCCGTGACCCGTCCAACTCTTTGCGCGTTGTTATTTGTTAACCGGCGTTTGCTTCATTAATTTGGTTTGCTTCGAAAAAATGGCGCATGCCGTGATGCCGTGTGGCATGCCGGTGGCCGGACACGACACGGCCACAAACGGAACGCAAACCCTTTTCCTTCCCTTCCACGGGGCGTTTCCCCGGTGACATTCGCCGGTGATAGTGATCGGCCTATCGATCGGCCTATGTTTATTTATTATGTTAGTGACCTTTCGCGGCGTGCTCGCGATCGCTCGTCCGGCCCGTGAAGCGTTATGATTAATTATGGATACAACTGCCATAAATTCTGCTAATGAGTTTGTTGCCCATAAATTCATCATCCCCTGGCCCGGCACGGCACGCAGACAGTTTACAGCGTGTTGTGTTGACTGGCCCGATACGCACCGGAAACGCACGCCGTTCTCGATGATCACGTCAGATCGAGTCAGAGTGACGGTCAACAGCATGACATGACACGATCCCCGGCCGGATTAAAACCTCTCAATTAGACCGGGTGGATAATGCCCTAAAATCGAAAGGGCGATCGCGTGCCCGAGCGCGTCTAATTGATTCAATGCACCGGAGTACCCGAGGCCTGAGCATTGCATTTCCGCATTAAAACAAATATTAGCAACCCCCCGGACGGCCGGGTTTGGGGTGGCTGGTCGCCGCTGCCCTCTTGCCTCGAACGCATTATCAGTACACCGCACCTCACACCGCAAAGGATAAGATAATAAACTACTTATTTGGGCGCACAATTTTGTAACGGTAAACAATGGTATGATGAGCAATTAATCTGAACATACACATTAAGAGAGTGTGCGTGCGTGTCGCCCGCAGCCGACCGACTAAGTATAGTGATATTGTGGTGATATTTTGCCCCCCCACCGACTCACCCCACCACGCCCCAAATGATACAGTTTTGAGCGGACGGGTTAACCGTCAACGGCACCGAATCATAGAGCCGCCAAGGGACACGGTGCGACACACAGAGAGCGCGGTGCGCGCATAATTTGGTGCATTTCGCACCCGAGCATGAAATTATTATGCCACGCCGTGGCCGGGGCGACACTGTGTCATTATTGTTAGTGAATTGCTGCTATGCAACGGCGGCACGGCACGGCACGGCCCGGTCCCCGGTCACTCGGTGTGTTTATGTCACGCCGGCACCACCGAGCACTGTTGCGGGTAATGAAATGTTGATTAAATAATTGTCCATTGGCCGTGGCCATTTGTTAGTTCAAAATCACGTCAAATCAAGGCGCCGTACCTCGTGAAGACGTCCGGGTAGTGGGTCCTCGAGAACGCCTTCTCGAGCTCCTCGAGCTGGAAGCTGGTGAAGGTCGTCCGGTACCGGCGCTGCTTCCTCTTTGGCGCGAAGTCATCTCCCCCGTCGTCGCTGTGCGGATCCGAGAGCGGACTGTTCGGATCGCCGCCGCTGCTGCCCATCAGGTGGCCGGTGCTGGCGCCGCGCTCTAGTGGACTACCCTGTGCCGGTGGCCGTGCCTCATGGGGTATGTCCTCCAGCAGCTTGCCCTCGTCCGATATGCCCATTGGTCGACTGGGCTGCTCTAGGTTGACTAGCCGTGCGATGTTGTAAATTTTGACGCCGGTATTACGCGCGCACGCACACTCACGGGTCAAACGGAACGCGCCTACGCTAATTCGCCGATGCTCTGAAAGTGATCGACAGGAAAACGGAGAAGATAACAAGTTAATAAATGTAATCAAATGATGCAAAACTTTATTTATCAGATTAACGTCGCTGATTGAAAGGATCAACGGAGCATAGAAGGTGTGCCGTTTGGGAAATAAAACTCTTTTAAATGTTCAGTTTAAATTTACTTAAAGGAAGTTTTTGTATCCAAAATTGAAGCCACAGAGGGAGCCCACTTACGATCGGACTAAACGGTAAAAAGGAACAGAACAGAAGGACCCCCAACCAGACCGACCGAGTGTCACAAGTCAATTTTCTTTATAACCATAAGCTGTTTGCCCATTGTGGTGGCCACTTACTTCGTCTCGCTTAGTGACGCGCCCGGTTACCGCGCCACACCACCACCACCAGCCAGCCTGGAAGGGTAATGAAAAGGTGCCAGCGCAGAAGAAGAACCACAAAAAAGGGGCCACGCCAAGGTGGAAAGAATTCCGCAAGTGCATTGCAATTGGCGTGCAACACGAGATGAATCTTAAATCTTGTGGCAACGGCACCGGAGTGGCGATCTCGCAGACCGGGGACCGCGCATCCCTGATCGATGGTCGCCGCAAAAACACGCCGGTGCCTGTCGTCGCGCCGAACACACATTACACACACCCGGAGTCTGCCGGTGTTTTTGCCGCACTTACAACTCTATTTACCAACGGAACTTCGGATAGATCGCGTTCGATCGATGCGCTGATCGATCGCGGTCGTACGAAATAGGAAGAAACACAATTGAAGCGAAGCGAGTGCGCTGCTGTCTGCGAAGCGGGAAAATCACCAGCCGGAGGGAGGGGGCCTTCGGGCCCTGGGATTGTTAAGCGCAAGAAAAAACACTCCCAACAAGAACGCGCAGCATCAGCCCGGTGTATGCCCGCGTAAAAATAGTCCCAGAACTTGTCAGGAGCAAACGCGATAAATGGGAAAGGATGTAAGGTGCAATTGAAATTGCCGTGAAGCTCGGGCCCTAGTGGAGCCGATTGGGCCGCGCCGGGAGCCCGGAGCTCCCAGTTCATTTACAGACTTAATTATTTATGGAGTGTAGCAGTAATTGATGCTACCAAGTGGAGTCGGGCTAGTTTTTCTCAGTTTAGTCGGTTAAGTTTTTTGCACTCGGCTCGGCCCCTCGGGAGCTCGTGCTTCGATGCTCCAACCTGCAGCAATTGATCGCTTCGTTTGACTTTATGGTCGTTAAAATTGCTTGCTCCTCAGCCGGGCCGGCCTTTTTGCTGCTATCACGGGGTGTTTGGCCGAGAGTCTGTTTTCTTGCGGCATTTAATGCGGCAACCGCGCAGCTGGTAATGTTACCAATATTCGATGAACCCAAAATAAATCCACAGCCGTTGGCCACGCTTAAACGGAGCACAACAGGTGCCTTCGCCAAGGTATTGATAAGTGCCCAGGACGCACAATCAACCGCCGGTTGCGTTTCGGGTTGGCCTCCCTTGTGACTTACGCGTAAGTGTGAAACCAAATCATTATAATAATTGTTTTAATAACAATCATTAAGTTTATTAATATTATTATAGTGGCATATTTTATCGCTTCCTTCGACGGTCCTCCGGTCCTCGCCGCTAAAACGATAAGACGGAACCGAAATCTACCGAAACATTAGCGGACCGGGTCGACCATAAATCGACGACCAGCGCTGTGTGTGCTGTGAGACAGCATCAAATCCATTTTATTTAATAATGAAAATTAAATATTAATAATTGTAATTTTCCGTTATAAACGCTATTAAACCGGATATTGAATTTTCGACCTAAGCACCGCGAAAACGGTGGACCGATGGCCGCTGATCGGTCCTCGTCGTCGGCTTAATGCGCGCACTGCGCGTCCTCCGATAACGGTGCCAGTGTGCCTGGCCGGTGTGTTGTGGCGCTGTAATTGGACTAATTTTAAACATGGAACGAAAATCGACTGCATCGGAAATATTGCTGTCGGAAAATCGGTGAGCTGATGCAACCCCTGGCCCAGACTGGCTGCGCTTCTACTCTGGCCCGGCCGTGGCAGAAACTTTAATGGAAAATGATATGAACGCAAACCTGATTTAGAGGGCCCTCGAAGCCGACGCCGAGCCGACCGAAATTGAACCGTAAAAGTTGCGCCACCACGTGTCGTGGAACGTGTTAACATCATTTGCTTAAGCCCGTAAAAAAGCTATGGCCCCCGAGTGGCTGCTGCCGATTCTCGCTCGATCGTCGGGCCTAGTCGATCTAGTTTTATTTCTTAATTAAATCATGCCCCGACAGGCAAACCCGCCGGACCGGCATCGGGTGTCGGACGTTCATTAGCGGAACATAAAAACAAAGCCTGCGCCAAGGCGCTATGCTCCCCGGGAGCGGGTTCCGTAACCTTGATCAGATTGTTTATCGATAGTAAATGCAATCGATAATGAATAGCTTACTGGACCGGGCCATTGGCTAGGGCGTCCGTCTGCTGCATGTCCCAATTCTCCGGATCAAGGGCGAACACGGACATTACCGCGTACACTAAGGAAAATAAGAACTAAACCAAAGCACTACTTACAACCGGTTTATGTACATTACACACACAAAAAAACAATGGTAAAACTGTCGGCAGCCGCTCGATTTCGATTTTGTTCAATTTTTATAAAATAAAACGCAAAATTATCAACTAAACGGATCGGTCGATTCAGAAGGTGCCCGCCCGACTCCCAGGACCGAACTTGGTCGCTTGATGCGCTTTCTTCACCGTGGTAAGCGCTTTCGCCTGCGCGCTTCAAGTGAGGAATTACATCTTGTTTATGAATTTTTAATTAAAATAAATTAACAAGATCACCGTTTGTCGAGCGCGATCGGCCTCGGTCTGGCCGCCGATCACTCTCGACGACCACACTCTCACCGCCCATCGCAACGAGCCATCGTTTGGCCCAACGAGGACTCTGCGCGCGGCGCGATCGCCCGGGCTGATAGCGTAGCGCGCTCGTTTTTCACGTTCGGTTTTGTTTTACTTGTTTCTGTTCCAAGCAGGATCCACGCATCCGCGCGACTTACCGGCGGTCAATGAAGGATGCCGGTCCCGGTGCGAAGCGAACAAAAAAAATTAAGGGGAGTGGTAAAAGTTTAATAACATTTAACATGAACTGATAAGATCAACCGTGCGGAACCGCCGGCGGGCACACGGAACACGCAACAACACGCCGGACGCTGATTTGCACCCGTGGCCCCTGGCCGTGGAATTTAAGGACTGTTTGGGGCCTCTGCCGTTTGCGCTGTTATCGATAATTAAAAATTGAAGTATCATCATTGTTGTGCACACTTTGGCACCGGTTCGGCCGGACGGCAGGCAGCTCGAGTTATGTTGTGTCAGATGGGCATCGATAAGTTAGCAATTTATTTAGGAAGCCAGCAACGGCAGCAGCAGAAGCAGCAGGAGAAGCTCGGTACAGTCTCGGTCGGAAGCTACTACTTCATTTACTGACATCTCGTTCAATCAGTTGGCTACCAATTCTCTCCACCTGGAACGGTAGGAGGTAATGAAATTAGTGGTATTGCGTCCGCCGCGCGGCACCGAACACCAAGGGGCCACATGAATCCAATTAACTGCTTCTTGCGCGGCGCGCACACAATGCGCGTTGTGCGTTGTGTTCCATTTTTCGTTTTATTAAATGATATGTTATATCACCTCGCACAGGCGGGCAGGCGGACCAGCCGGGCAGTGGTTAAACGTAATATTCCGCGTTTCTCAGCCGCGGATTGAGTGTGGCCAAATTACTATTCTCATTTTCAAACGCGAAGTTGCTTCGCGAAGGGAGTCGATCGGATCAAAATAAAAACCGAGGGCCAAACTTGACGAACGAGTTTGTCCCGGGCTTCGGAACGCCCGGAACCCTCCCAAAAGACGGCAGCCAAGAGTACGATAGACTTCAATTAGCGCGCGAGCGAGAAACGTTCACCTTACGACGGCCCAATCGCATCGGTATTTAATTCAACAACTTACTCAACGCAGCGAACGAGTCCGGGAGAGTCAGGAATTTGAATTTAAAGTAGAGCACCCGGGACCGGGTATCATGATGCACCGGGGATGCATTGATTGCCGCGCCGTATTAATTCATTTTCTGCATGCCAAAGCATCGGCGGGATGTGAGAAATGAAACCCTGGGCCGCTCCCGATGCTGGGGTGCTTTATTTAATTTCCTGCGTTTTCCACAGTGCATTTTCCTCATAAATCTGTCGATCGCGCGAAGGGCGCGCGCGGCGTGTGGAATGCACGCACGCTGCACCGTCGGCCGGTCGGTCACCAAACCCTAGCCGTTGGTGTTTTTTATCCTTTTCAGTTCACCTTTTCAAGCATCGGCGGGCAGACGGGGCTGCTGGGCGAGAAAGTGTCCATCAAATGGCCTCAGCGGACGCGGGACGCTTCCATTTGCGCACGGTATGCGCATTTCCAGTGCGCTCCCGAAGGCAGCAGGCAGGCATCTCATCGTGGGTCTCTCTCGCGGGAGTACGACTTGTGGACGCTCCGTGCCCAAAATGAGACCGATCGATGGTGGCGTTGTCCCTCCGTCTGAGCGACGGTACGAATTCCCGGGGCCCATTCCGATGCGTCCCTCGGTGGACGAACCACTCTGGAATCCCGCGGGGCCAATATTGTCAGTTTGCGAAATAGTTGCACCCGAGAAGCGAGAGACAGAGAGGCAGAGAAACAAAACCGGATTCAGCGCGCCAGTGACAACGGCTCAAACATCTTTGCACCACACATCTTTGGACTGTGCCAAGATTCACCTAAAAATCATGACTTACAGAGCACCTTCGCCAATTGGCATGACGTGTGGCAGTGATTGTTGCGACTATGCTAGGAAGCCCGGTCCTCGAAATCCGGGACGGAGTCTACCGGGTGACGATGCGCTTTCGATTGTCTGCGCGGGCCACGGCGGCTAAGCGGCTTCCGCGCTGCTCAATGGCCACCACCTGAGCTGAATGCACCGGCTCACACCTCGCGCCACTCGTTCATTATCGCACCTTCCATTTCCGTGGACCTCCCTCCCCCCACCTTTACATTTTCGCCAAATCATTCATTTGGCCAGTTTCCACAACGAGCTACTGGCCGGCGGCCTGCCTAACACCTGCAACACCCCGTTTGCCGCAACAAAGGCCGACTGCCGGCGCAAGGGATCAAACGCGTGCACTCGAAAGGGGTCTTAATTTCCATCTCAATAAATCTAAATTCAAATTAACAATTATTCGCAAACCATTGCAAATGCCGTGAGCCGTCTCTGTCGGTCGGTCGGTCGGGGCGCACACAGGTGCACACAGGACCGTGGCCCGTGAGTTGCAGTTTTCGCACACGGCTCGGTGAGAAAGCTCGTCGCAAGGCAGACCCATTGCGCAAAAGGTGGTGGCGTCCCCCCGCCCGTTACATTGGCCGTGACGCTACGCGGTGGGCAAAAAATGTCTTTGCGTCATGTAATTTAATTAATTGTGAATTAAGGTTTTTTTCTCTCTCTCACTCTCGCATCGCCACCGTGGCCTCTCCGTGAATCATCATCGCCGTCCATGTGTTCGGTTTGACCAGAGTCCGTGTCCAGATAACAAAAAGGAACGGCCGCGTGCACTACACAATGCGGGCCTCGGGCCCGGTTCATCCGGTGAACGGATGAAAAATGCATCTAAAAAATTGTTGCACAGCAACTGCGCCAGTTGCATCATATGAGTCGTCAACCGTCGCGCGCGAAGCCTATCGGGGGGCCCCGTCGGGTCGGGTAGGACGATAAAATCGATGTTGATGAAAGCGATAAATTAACGTGCCAATGAAATTGGTATATGTCATCATACACGCCTGTCGGTCGGTCGGACGTTGAGTGATCGTGTAAGATAAATCCCTTGCTGCAAACGGACGGGAGTCCGATACTTTAACTTAACTACAATAACTAGTACAATCGTCGTGTGTTAACCGATTTCTGGTGGCCATTAACCCAAGCGCACCAGGCACGAAGAGGTGCGTGCCGTGATTGACCGGCATTCCGGAGCCGTTGGTTCTGTCTGCCAACCTGTCACTCGCCGGTAGCAGTTACACGCATCCGAACGTCAAGCTCTGGGATCCGGACCGGGATGCTTCATTGCCGATGACATTATTGTGAACCTTTTTCGGCCACCGGGGCCACTACCTTTTCCGAACGCACTCCAAACACTTCATTTCTAGCACCGAGGCCGAGCGCATCCTTTCCGGCAAGGAACAGCACATACCAGCACGTATCCGCGCGGGCACAGGCGTGTCAATCAGACGTACCCCCGGGCCAATGGAGCGAGTGGTAATGGGGCGCAAGCGACGGAAAACAGGCCGTGCGCTGTGCTAATGATGGGCACACGCTGTAAAAGTTGATTGAATTTCCAATCTCGCAGGACTCGCCCGCGTAAGACATCATCATTGCGGCCGCGAGGCGGGACTCGATACGATCTCCACTCATCGCCGCCACGGACCAGGACCACGGGGCTGTGATCACCGGCGGATGGATCCGGCAAGTGGAGCACAAATTAATTAATTTAATCATCAGCACCAAAGGAAACTATGTTGCGCGGAGCTGCGCGATGCAATTTTGTGTTCGCCTGTGCCCTAATCAGGGCCCGGAAGACTGTCGTGCGACTCTCTAAATCATCGTCACTCGCGGTTAATTAGGAGTTGTCGGACGTCCGTGAGCCCCGACCTTCGCGGAGGAGTGCTCGGTGTGATCTGGCGTGAAGGTGGGTTAAGTAATTTAATTTTCAGCCCATTTATCTCGCCCATCGTAACTCCGTACCGATTAGCGATCGTCGTCGTCGATTCCCTGGCCGACCGTCCGGCTTAATAGCCCATTCCGCGAGGGCCATTCCGTTGAGGGACGAACGCGCGCGCCCAACTCGAGAACGCTATTAGTAGTAACGCGTTAATCTTTGGATGGAAAATTTATGATTGCTAATCAAGAAATTGTGTGTGATCGTTTGTTGAGGTTTGTTTAACGAATCGTACGGTGTCGCCCGTCATTATCAACCGGCCGGTGTCCGTTAGTGATAATGGAAGTTCCTGATTACTGGCGTTGGCTGTCGACCTGTCTGTCCGGGCTTCCTCAACCGGGCTCGTCTACTCATGTGTGTCGTAAAATGGCTTGATTTATATGGATGAAAAGCGTGGGACAACCGGCATCACTCCGGCCAGTCCGACTCCGGCCGGTACTAAACAGCTGCCAATGTGTGTTACTTTCGCCGGACACAGCCGGAGCCGTTGGGCTAATCTTTGGCATCGAATGGTTCTGGCAGTTGAGGCCCCATGTTGGGGCCATGTTTTTACATACCCACCACATTTCATTGACCAATTTGTGCTATTACCGGGCAGCAGTCGATCATCGTTTTCTTAATTCGCATCAATCGTAGCCGGTTCGAGGCGGCCGTGACACGGTAAGCAAAAACGGCAGCAGCCGCAGCTTGAGCTTATCGTAAAACGGAACGAATTATATTTCTTTAGCACACATTAGTTTGTAAAGTCCGGGCACGTCGTTTCGCTGTCGGGCCTAGTTCCGAGTTTTATGATTCTTAATTACAGCGTTTAAGTTCGAGACCGTGCGCCCCGGGTCTGGTCAGTAGAGGAATTTTATGATCCAAAAAGTTTACAGCAAAACATGCGGAAGAATGAATAAAAACCGCAACGCAACCGCCACAACGGCGTGCACCGTGTGATGCGTAATGATGATCTTTGCCGTTGCCCGGAACGGCTTACTTACGCGAAATTATTTCCCTCCTCGGAGTTGAATGCTTACCTTTAACTGTTATGGTACAAATTTGCAGTAAAGTTCGCCCGTATCAGTCCATCGCTTGGTTGGTCGGAAAGTGCGTGAGCCGCAAAGGCACATTAAGGATGCGTTGCGCGCATTCGTTAGCGGAACCGACGCGCAAGCTGAAGTTGTCATCGTGGCCTGGCGTGGCCTGGCGTGTCCTTGCCACCGTCCGTACCGCTTCTTGGCCCGCGTGTTTGGCGGTGTATCAACGGCGCCGTTCGGGTGGAGATAACGGAACCCCCTCCCCGGACGGACCGATGGATATCGGATCCCGTGCAACATGACAGTAACACAATGTTCCGAACCACATCACAGATCGGCGCCATTATCTGGGCCTTCGCTTTTCGCTCCACTTTCGGCGAATAACCGATAATAACAGCACGGAGTGCGGAGTGCACCTCCACGTCTAGGGGCCACCGACAGACGGACGGATGGACGGATTGCCCCGATGTTGAATGTTAATTTAATTAGTTTTCAATATTCTCGTTTTCTCGCACGCAGCGCACCCAGCCGAGAGAGGGAACCGACAGAAACCGACATCGCATAGATGTGTTACATTGCGATTGCCCCTTTTCGCTTTGGCACTGCCCCCCCGGGGGCTTCCACTCTCTCGCGCAGTTGATGCCCCTTAATTACCGTTGATTACAGTGTTAGGTTGCTGGCGGATTCCAGGCACGAACACCGGATAACGCAGCACCGGTGCTCCTGCGAAGGATAACCAACGCCAACGGGCACCGGCAATTGAAATGTTTTCTGTGACCCATCGTCTTCCAAATCCGCACCGCAATTAGGCACCGCGCCAGTCGTCTCTGGACCAGCAGCTGGACTTTCCGGGCATGTTGATGGAAGATGATCCGACTTGTATCCGACTGTCTAAGCTTATCAAAGCGCCAACCGATCGCGATCAACACTCCTCGCTGGGCCGCTACAATGTTGCGAGAAACGGCCGACGCGAGCATTGGCCGCCGGGGCCGTGTAAATTAAAATGAATAGCTGTCACATTCAATTACACCCAGTGCCGGGCTTGACTCTACGAGCGTAAAATAACTCAGAACCCTCCCGGGGAATCGAGCCTGGCCACCGGACGGCCGTTCTGCATTTCGACCGTCCCCGGGGCCAGCGCGAAACGTCTCATCATTGGCCATGATGTTGCCAGGCGGCGAGGACCTCGAGGGCACGCGGCCGGACGACTCACCTGTCCGGTCGGTCTGACGGTCAATTTGTGAATCTTCCCATTCCTGTCTCGTTACGGACACTTGCGCCTGCGCACGCGAAGAGCCGTCCGCCTGTTGTCCGTTGCGCACGTGCAAAAGTGCGCGTTGTTTTGCGGCCAACATTAGACACATGTTTTTGCCAATTTGAAGGAATTCGCGAATGGTTTCAGTTCAGTTTGAGTGACGTTTGAACGAACGTTAATGAAACGAAAGTGACGTATAGAGTCCCCGGACTGACCCCCCCGTGGGTGGATTTGTACCGAAAAATCACAAACACACGCACAAGGGCGGACGGGTCATTAACCGGTATGCAGCTACCGGAAAGCGTCGGCCAGCCTCGAGGGGCGCACCAAACGCAGCGGCGCACGTTTTCTGGCCAGGATGCCGACCGGCCCTGTACAATAAAAACACATTAATAATTACCTTTATTAGGCCCGTTGCATTGGCGAAGAAGCACTGCCTGCCATCGACAATTTGCTACTTAGTTGCGGCCCGGTTCGTTGGCCGATTGGCGGGTGCAAAAGCAAAACAAATAAAACGCAGCAGCAGCGAGATCGAGCGAGCGAGACGGACGGCGACGACGGGTTGCGACAGTGACACACGTGTGGCCGAAAAGGGGAGCGGACCGTCCGAGAAAGGAATCGCGCATAAGAAGTGCAGCATAACGTACCGCTGTGGGCCGGAGCGAAAAAAGGCCGTAAAACAGACTTTTCTCTGACTTTTTGGTTGAATAATTACGCACGATCGGACCCGGGATCTTCGTGCACTTTTCGTTCCGTGCAGCAGCTGTTCTGCTCTCGGCTCTCCGTAATCGTGTTGTTTCAAATATTTGCTTACTGTTGCGTCGACCGGGGGTCCGCGCCGGTCTCGCGGAAGATTAATGATACGGCACCACGGTTCAGGTGTGGCAGTTAGAAAATTTAATTTCTCCATCCCGCCGGCCGCTTTTCCAGCGGATGTATTTTTCCCCCGCGTGGTGCCGCCACGGGAAACGCATTCGTAATGGCTTACGGGCCGCCGCCGGGCTGGGGCTGGGGCAGCAACTATCAACCGGTAGCCACCGCGCGCGGTGGCGAGTGATTGAAGACTGCGCTCACAGTAATAAAGCATCGTTCCTTTCTGCGAGATCGCAGTCGGATGACCAGCATGATTGTCCGTGGGCCGCCCTGGGGCGCGAGTGTTTTTATAACAAATTTATTTCAAGTAACAGAAATGAAAAACTATCAAACGGAAATTGCAAATTACTGTTTACACAATTATGTATGCGGGTCATGGTTTCAAGACTATGGTAATTTGAGACCACATAATCGGCCGCCTCCCCCGGAGGAAAGTTATGATGAACGACGACGACGGTGCTCCAATTCTGCGGTGTGTGTTCACACCGAGCTGCGCAGCCCAGCGCAGCTTGATGTGGGCCCGGATATCCTTTTTTTCCTACCACCGTCCGCCCGGAAGAGGGAGGATTCATTACGTTTCGTTCAGGGCACGATTCGTTGCATTCGCTGTGGCCGTATGCCTTTAATTATTGTCTGCGAGCGCCAGGAAAAGTAAGCCCCATTAATGCGGCCCGAGGGGGTGTGATAAATAAGTGTAATCGCGATCACAGCCCACACCCGGCGGCCAACAATCGGTTCAATCAAAGAGCTTCGGGTGCCCTTGGCTTTTTATAATGTACATATTAAATTAGTACGTGGAATTAACCTACGGAACTCCTGCCGGTTCCATAACAAATGATAAGCAAGAAGAAACGAAAAGAATGCGACCAACGCTAGATAGCTCCGGTTAGCATTACAGGATGCAAGCACAAGAATGTGAACAAATTACCAAGATTCCGGGCGCCAATAATCGATACCCGAAAATTCACTTAAGACGTGTGGAGAATTCATCATCCGCTGGACTCGTTGATTTAAGTTCTTTTTTCCCCTCTCAAGTTCAGGATCGAGTAGCCGAATGGTTCAGATTCGGGTTGCGCTCGCTGTGATCGCTCGCATCAATCCCTCTATCAAGGGACGGCGATCAGCAAATTTGTCACACACACGCCCGACGACTAATGTGCCGAGCATTGAGACATTAGCGCCGCCGTAAGAAGCGTAAGCCGCCCCTGGCGTGGGCCGAAGCGCGGGAAACGAGAAACACAGAAAACCAGAACCAGTCACCGAATCGCGAGATTACAAATGCGTGCGATGAGCGCGACAATGCGCCAACCGATGAGCAAAAATTTGTTCCATTTTGTGCTGATTTGATTTTAAATGATTATTTGTTTGTTCGCTTTTTCGCGAGTCGCCGACATCGGGGTTGTCTCTTTGGTTTTTTGTCTCTTCCCTTTGCGGCAGCATTCTGCGGCCAGCCAGCGTTACCGGGCTCGGAAGAGGACCGGGCGACGCGACGGGGCCAAGCCGAGCAAACTGTTCAATCTTTAATCACTCAATTTAGATCTTTGTGGGCGATACATTAATGATGCACCGCGGGGTACGCCGTCGTCGTCGTGTCCCGCTTCGTATCTCAATTGATTGACGCTCGATCGCAGACGGCAGTAAAATGTAGAACGGTCCGTCAATCTTGTCCGTAGCCCCCCAAGCCATGGGTACTGATTTTATGAACGAGGCGTCCGGCGATATCAATTGGAGGCAACTTAACGATCCGTAGCTGTCATCGGACACACTCAGCTGGTCATTCGTTTGTTTTATTTTTTTTTGTTTTCAACAATAAACAAACTCATCAAAACTTTCATCAACATGGCGCACCGTTCGTTCGGCCTAATTGCAAATTGAAGAAAGGACATTAATGGCGGCGGGCGAACCGACATAGTTTTATAATTTTAATGGCCATTTTTCCAGCAACAGCGAACGTAAACGGCCAAGATCCAATCTGTGCTTCCGGCGCACTTCTTGATTTCGGCGCGGTTACAATTACTATCACTTTAACAGTTCGTCAACTATGCGAAAGGAAGACTAATAACGTTACGAATGACCGATAGTGTCTAAATTGGAGGGGTGTCTTAACTCTTCAATTCACTGAACACAAATTGTATCTGGCACCAGTTTCGTTCCGGCGCTTGTCCCCAAGCAGGGTAAGCATTCCCAGCGCACGACACAAGATACGCGGGCGCAATAAAGGGTACCCCTGAGTGCGCCTAATTGCTGCGGGATAAGAATGGTGCATTTCCGTTCACTCGTTTGCGTTCGATAAATTGTCTGCTAAACGGCTGGTTGGTTAAGTTGTTGCTGGCCACGATGGCGCATGAGAAAAACCGTTGCGAAGGAGACTCTCTCCCCCACGAAAGCTCGAAGGGCCCATTACTATGTTGCCACCCGGCATGTGGCTAGTGTCGATTTTTGAGGAAGCATAACTAGCTCCGGCCCGCCGGTCGATATCATCGAGCAAATAGCAAACAGCGCTGGCCGCGAGACTCACTAATTACGCCCTCAGAGTGTGTGATACGGCGCAACCATTGCGAGCTTCGCACGTGAGAGCACCTGGCAACGGCCTGGCAGGGTCGGTTGTGTATTTCCTGTGAAATTCCGTAATGATATTTTTCTTGCCCCTGCGCCCCTGCCGGGGACCGGTGTGCTGGTGGTAGAGGTTACCGGCGCACCTGCATTCAGCCCGCGCGACATGGAACGAAGACTTGCGTTAATTCAATTTTAATAATCTAATAATAATTAGCCCGCGCAAAAGGCAACCTCCACACACACACACACACACACGCGGGGTCTGAGCAATGCCACCCCGATGATCGCGTTGGCCAGTGAGCGTTTAATTTCCTCCCTTCAGTCGCAGTGTTGTGCAGGGCCGACAGAGAGAATGTGGTTGTGTTGTTTAACATCCAAGATCGTGGCGATCGGTGCACCGTGCACCGGATTTCCATCGTGCCGTCACGAAACAAAAGACCCGCATTACCATGGCGATGCGCCTGGCGCGTCAAGCTAGCGAATGGAACGAAAAACTTGAGCGCTGCCACAAGCGACGAACGCTCGTTTCGGTTTGAGAGCGGCACTCGGTCTTTTGGAAATATTGTAATAAGTCACCGGGACACCCGTGAATACGCCTAAACGGAGCCACAAACATAGCTGTCAATGTTGCGTAACACCTCGCACCGCAATATCAATTAGGCCCCGCGACCATCGACAGATCTACAGTTGGTTTGTACGGCGCGCCGCTCGATCGATGTGTCCACCAGCCGGCGGTGCAAATTCCAATTAACCCAATGGCTAAAGGCCACGAGGTTCCGGGAATTACCATACGGGCGGTCGGTCGGGCCATGTGAACCAGACCACACACTCTCGAAGCGGCACTAACGTGCAATCACAGTCCTCTCAGCCTCGGAGCCGGCAAGAGAAGGTCCGTCCCAAGAATGTCGTGCCTTGATAGATTGTCGCTGACAGATGGAGACACTACTACCTTCTACGGTTACGGCCGGACGCGTAGCCCGCGGCCGCGGCAGTGATAGTGGCGCAAAACCACTTGACAGCTCAAAGCCGATAATTACTTTGTCGCTAAAATGAGCCAATTCAAATGGTAATTAATAAAACGTACACGGTCGTAGAAAGGGCCGCTGTCTCACACAACTCCCGGCCAGCGTTCGCACCAAACCCTTTTCGTGCGTGCATCGGAAACTTATGTGGCTCTCACGGTGCTAGCCGCGATGACGTAGAAGCGAACGGTCAGGCTAGGGCCACGGGTTAACCTCTCCCCAGGCAACGATCCCCGCATTGGCCCAATGTTTATTCAATTTGGTCTACAATCTAAGCCCCGCCAAGCGGCTGCTGCTGCTGCTGCGCTGCAAACTGATGTAATTATATAATGAGCTAATTGATCGTGTTCAATTATACCTTTGGCTAAGGAGAGACGGCGACTAAAGCGGGTGCGTCGTCGTCGCGACCGGTACGGTGCTGGCGCTTAGCTTAAAGTGTTGTGACCACATTTGTTGTCCGCTCCGACTTGACTTGACAGATTCGTCCCCGACAGTTTCGTTCGCTGCCGATTCCCATGCTTTCGTCAAAATATTTGTGGTCAGCCAGACCGGGCTCTGCTGGCTCACGGACACACTCATTACCGGTCGGCAAATTAGACGTCCTACTCAGTAAGCAAATCCGCTTAATCTTCTACCGGGGACGGTGTTACTTTCTCGGGCACAGTCTAATGAGAAGCCGAAGCGAAGCGTTCCCATGGCGACGGGTGAGAAAGTAGTGCTCCAGTTTTCACGCGGACTTTCTCACACGCAGGTCCCGTGGGTCGCCGACTGTTTTGAGAAAGTACCCTCAAGCTTGTAATAATGCCCAGTGCAATTTTGAAAGCATTTTAGAACGATCGCACCACGATCTTTTACTCTTGTTGCGTACGTACATACAAAGTCTCCGTGATTGCTTCCGAAACAGGAGATCACATTCCGAGCTCGTTCCAAAATGCACCGCCCGCCCTGTTTACGGAAGCAAGCGGACTGTCTCCGATTACGGGCCAAGTGTGTATCATTAATTTATACCATCACTAATTGAGATAAAAACATTTGTCGATCGATAAATAAGTATTTCCCGGCGATCGGCGCGCGCTCTCTCTCGCTCGTCGTCGTCGTGGCGTACGTCGACGGAATTCCTTTTCCTTCGCGATCCATTCTCGTTTTCATCCGTTCCGTCTTGGGTTCCGTCATGTGGCCCTTTTTTCTGAGGCCGTCGCGTCCGCGGCCGGCGACCGTTCTTGCTTAGCCTCGCTGCTACATGCCACCACCACCGGGATCCGATGCCCACAGAAGGCGGCCACCGTTCGCCACCGAGACTCCAGCGGAGCAAACGGCAGCATGTAGCGGAATACGTTCGCACGTTTCCACAAAAACCTGGCCCACGTCAGGCCTCTCTGGTCCTCTCTGGTCCTCTCTGGACCGACCGGCCGGCTGATCAAGCAATGTTCCGATTATAACATTTTAATGCAATTTAATGTATGATTATTTCATTTTCTTCCACGATCGCCCCAGCGCGAGATCGCGAGCGGCCACAAACGGCGCACAAGTTTGATTGTCAAGCCACCGCCGTGGAATGTGGTCGCCGCATTTGTGTGCTTCAGTTTTGGTAATTGTCCGAAGGCGGTCGGTCGGTGTGTGTGGATGGGGGAGCCTGAAACCGTAT